>NW_026727812.1:0-30226 GCF_029784015.1 Lycium ferocissimum | reverse complement strand
AATTTCCAAATTCAATCAATTTACTACTTCTTCCAAACTTTCCAACTTCAATGAAAATAATAACAACCTCATAATATGTATTCCAACAACACCATGCCAATGTCATTGTCTTCCATACATATAAGAACATAACATTCGATTTACATAACTTCAATCACAAGTCTCCCACTATCATCATTTTCTCTAAGATCATTAGCTTGATTAGCATTATTGACTCTATACAACACAACCAATACACTAAGTAAAAGTTAGTTCAATTTCCTTCCTCCACACCACCACCACACGGCCACAACCTTATCAACATCATTCAACCTCCATCATCCGCATTGCGTTCACAACATCAACAACCAAACACTAAATAAAATGGTTAAAACATAACCTCACACATACACACACATGGACGGCTACACCCCTCATACATATATTTCATGAAATTCCATAGTTTCCACACATAATAACAACAACCAACACACAACATAACACAACACACAATACATACACACACACACGGCCTACCCTTGTAGGTCACTGACCACACACACACTTGCACTTCCTTCACATAATTTTCATCCATCTTTCACCACAACATGCATAAACACTCATAACATATAAAGAGGAATTAAACCTTACCTTAATCCTTAATTCTTCAACTTAGTCCAAAGTTGTAACTTCAAGAACTTGTGTTTCCTTGCTCCAATGATTATCCCACCTTGTTAGGGACCCTTTACTTAGTAGGAAACCTAGAAGAGGAAAATTTTCATGACCAACATCTCTTGGTTCTCTCCCTCTCTCTCTCTCGGTTTCTTTCTCTTCAACATGGCCGAATGGCCTTCTTGAATTTTCTCTCTCCCACTTTCTTGAAATTTCTAAGGCACAAAGTGATAGAGATGACTAAGTTAGTCATCTTATACACATATATAATTTAAACATGTGGCCATGGCCCACTAAAACATGTGGCCGGCCACCCCCTCAAGTTTTTCTTTTTTTTTTTTTTTTGGATTTTTAAGTCTCCAAATCTTCACTTTGGCCCCAAGCTTTCATGAAGTGTTCAACCTTCCATAATTCATTCTTGGTCCCACATTTCATGAGATATTAATTTCCATAATCCCACTTTTAACTCCAAATTTTTACTAACACCTCCATCCCACAAAATCATATAACACTTATGCCCCTTACAACAAGGTCGGAAAAATAACCTCGTCCCTGACTTGTCGCAAACAACTTAAAAATATTCCGACGTACAAAATGCGAGATATAACAGTATCCAAGTTAAAAGACATGAGTAGGGGAAAATGAGGTTACCCCCAAGCTTATAGGTGGTTAGGATGAAGACCCAAAATTATTTAAGGCTCGAAAGTGGAACGAAGGTGATTGAAAATAATATTTTTTTGTTACACCTCGTACTTTTGCACGTCGAGTTTCGTTGTGAGTTGGTCGTTACAAACTTAAAGAGCGGGATTATCTTTGAGGTTATATGAGATTAGACATGTCCATCCTAAGTATACGAGGGTTTAAGTTCATGTTTAGTAAGTATTCGAAGGTTTGGAGATTGAACGAACCGACGAGAATACATTTCGATGAATATTGAAGTTGGAGGGGTGATACACGGTCCGTAAATGGGGATTTAATTAATGTTCAAGACAAATTGGTTTAATTGCAGGATAATTATAGTGAGAAACAAGATTCTAATATATGTATAAGTGGATAAGTGACTTTCCACGTGGGGCCTTTACAAATAAGCAACATATGACTCATAGTTATATTTGTCTATTTAATTGTGGCCTCTTTGTAGCCAAGACTTTATCACATAAATAATGGCTGATCTAGGGGGTACCCATGGGCCTATAAATGATTACAATTTTAGAGAATTCATTTTTCATAGTGACTCATCTTTCCAAGAACGTACCAGCAACCTTGAAATTCCATTTGTGGCTTAGATAAGCCCTTATAAACTTGTGCAGCAACCTCCCTTTCATTTGGGAAATATAATATTACACTTTGATGAAGCAAAATTTTACTAGACACCTTTTTCATATTGGTATGAAGAAGCAATACGTTCTCAACTTATGGGGTTCATCAAAGGAAGCAAATCAAATATTGGGAATCCCGTGATGCTACCGAGATTCTAGTTCTTCTTGTTGTTGTGGATTTGTAGTCTACTCCAGCTCGTGTTGGGTGCTATATTAAGTGTTTTAAGGTAATATTATACTCCTCCTTTATGTATTTGATCTTGTAGAAGTTGTAGCTAGCTTGTACGGTTGGAAACCCGTGAAATAGAAGTCGAAAATCGTAGTTGTGTTGTTGCGTGTTGAACTGTTAGAGGATGCTCTTGTAGTATTTTATGGCTGGTAATTGATGAGAGAACTTGAGTATGTTGTTGTTATTGATGATGATGTTGTGTATATTGTGGGCTATTTTAGAGTTGGATTGGAGTAAGAATTATAGGTGAAGTGCTGCCCGAATTTCGTTAAGTTTCATTCGTACTTGAATTGTATAGTAAGAGATGTATGTGGTCTAATTGTAACCTATATTATCATGGTTGTAGACTTGCGAGCTCAGGAAGTAAACGTTGGAAATTTAGACAGACTTTGAGGTATGTTAAGGCTATTCCCTTTTCTTCTTTTGGCATGATCTTTACGATACGAACGAACGACAAACATATAAACCCCAAAAGTGACCCTCACTCTTAGAAACATTAGGGAAATTATGATTTGACCCCAAACACTACCTTGTTATATATCGTTCATGTCTATGATTCCGACAGCTTTACTTATTGAACATTACTGCTTCATAACGACACTTGAAATCCTTATATCCTTACATCTTATCAAAAGGTTCCGTAATGATTCTATGAGTCTCATATGCATTCATTTATATATATATATATATATATATATATATATATATATATATATATATATATATATATATATATATAAACATATATATGTATTCATTATGTTACTGACACCGAGCCATGCTATATAGTCAGCTGGGTACGGCACGTAGATGTGCAACCACTGATCAGTTGGCTATTCACACCGTGACCTGATACAAGCCGGGTACGTTATACACACCGAGTCCCACTAGGGACGGGTACGTTATATAGATATGATGGTGATAAAGGTCTATGGATACTTATGCATTGAGAAATGGTTTTACATGAAAGCATGCATAGTTCTTGCCTTCGGGGCTATTTACATTTCTAGTCATTGCCTTCAGGGCTACTTTGTTATTCTTTGCCTTCGGGGCTATTCATATTACAGGTTGTTTCTCATACTTTCATTATGACTTATATCTCATTCCTTATGATTACTGTCGCCTTACATACTCGGTACATTGTTCGTACTGACATCCCTTTGCCTGGGGACGCTGTGTTTCATGCCACACAGCCCCATATTGCTTTGCAGGGAAGTTATATAGGAGCTTGACTATAGGATGTCCCAGGCTATCAGCTAGATTGGTAAACTCCATTCTGTTCGGAGTGATGCAGTGTCGGAGTATTTCCTTGTGAGTTGAGTCATATGCATTATGGCTATGTTGGGGCCCTGTCCCAATTTAGGTTTTGATATCATATCTTACGTTAGAGGCTTTTGCAGACAGAGTGATGTATACAGTATGTCAGTCTTGTAAGCGGCTATGTAAGCCGATGTATCATTATGCATTACTTTACAGATTTCATATGATTACAGATTTTACTTGATTTAAGAAAGACGAAAAGAATGTTTTTGAAAAGCTTTCATTACGCATTTCATTTCATGATTTAAGAGTTGAGTGAGATTATGAGTATAACGAGAACCAGCGGGTTCGCTCGGCTCTAAGTAAGGGTCGGGTGCCCACATGCCCTATTAGGATTGGGGTGTGACATTCATCATAGAAAACATCTTATCTTTAGTATCATAAGAAGCTTTTAAGAATCATGAACTTCGAACTTTTGGAAGTAAGAAGGTTATGGAAACATATATGGAATCATAACATAGGAAATCATGCCTTTTGAAAGAAAGGGACTAGCCTTAACATACCTTTTCGGTCGTATTAAATTTAACTATTTAACGCTTATCCTCTCAAGCTCGCAGATCTACATTCAAGAGAATTCATGTTATAGCCCGTACTTCGTACGTTCGGATGTTGCGAGACCATGGCGAGAAGTTAAGGACAAGGCTATGTTCTAAAGTAATTTTAATGTGCGAGTTGTTAGGAATATTAATTGTGGGCAATGGTAGTATGGAAAATATTGAGAAAGGCTAAGGGCAAGAAGAGAAATTCGCAAAAGGGGCCGTGAAAATAATGCGGAAGTTAGGGACAAAATGGTAATATTGAGAAAAGTCGAGGGCAAAACGGGAATTTCACCAAGGGTTCATGAAAATTCTAAAAAGGGCCAAATTGGCCATGTGACACAAAAGAAAAGAGAAGAATGGAAAATAATGATGACAAATAAGTCATCTTTTGATAAAAGAATTTCAAGAAAAATCAAGAAAAGAAAAGAAAAATCTAGAGAGGGGGGCATGTGCCCCTCACATGCTTGAGGACTTATGTGTATATATATATGTGTTCATCTTACCATACAAGGGAAAAGCAAAAAAAAAAAAAAAAAGATGAACAAAGCCAAGGCCATTCGGCCAAGGCTAGCAAAAAAAAAGAAAGGAAAAGAAAAAAATTTCAAGTCTTTAATCCTTGGTTTAAAAATTATGTTCTTCAAGTATTTCTACCAAGTCAAGGGTGCTCTTTAATGTGGTGCAATTGTTGGAGCAAGAAAACCATCCTTTGTGGCAAGTTCAAGATTCTAGTGAAGTGGGAATGTCACACCCCGACCTTACTAGGGTGTGATGGGCACCCGACCCTCCTCAGAGTCGAGCGAACCCTTAAACGTTCGCGTTACTAAAACCTGTCATTTCGAAAAATTTTAAGAAACATGAAACTTTTCAAATAATAATCATTATCTGAAAACGCATACTCTTTTAACATTTACAAATCATTCGCACTTCCCGACGCACTATCCACAAGACACTGTCTGCAAAGTCTCTAACATATGCTAAAACCATGACACGAACACTTTGACTCGGCAACACTCCGAACTGAGGTGGAGCTCGCCAATCCCGCGGAAACAACTCCTAGCAAAGTCTTCTCTTCATCTGGGTGTACCTGCGTGGCATGAAAACGCAGCCCCCCGAAGAAGGAGGGTCAGTACGGGATATGTACTGAGTATGTAAAGCGATTACAAATAACAACCAGCGCTCAATTTAGAAGAAAAGAAATCACAATCAAGCTCATTACACTGCAGCCCTCGGCTGAGGAAAATATAAATGTATACATGGGGTCCTAGAACAATCCTTAAGTAAATAATACAAATGAACACACATTCCTTAAGCAAAGGATGCAACCTAACCCGTGTGTCGCCTCCGACATACCAATGAAATAGTCCCCTTGGACGGCCGCTTCCCGCGCAATAATAATGATGGCCCGCCGGGCATTGCCGCTTTCGGCATAATGATAATGATGATAATAATAATAATAATAATAATAATAATAATAAATAATAATAATAATAATAATAATAATAATAATAATAATAATAATAATAATAATAATAATCCCCTTCGGGTGTGTGCCGGTCCGAACATACGTCTATCCCGGCCCCATCGGACATGCGGCCCCGACGTAAAATGATGGCCCCTTCGGGCATGCCGTCCGACATACGTCTATCCCGGCCCCATCGGACATGCTTGGCCCCGGCATCCTGGCCCCTTCGGGCATGCCACTCGTGACATACGGCTATCCCGGCCCCATCGGACATGCCACTCGTGACATCCTACTAATCCTAGCCCCGCTTCGGGCATAATGATAATAATAATGAGATATCGCACCCCCGCCCGAGTGGTTTTGAAAAGTTTAAATAATAAAATCTCACACCCCCATCGGAGTGGTTTTGTACGCACCCCCCTTCGGAGTGGTTTTAGAAAAGCCTTAGAAAATAATATATCACACCCCCGCCGGAGTGGTTTTAAGAAAGCTTTAGAAAATAATATATCACACCCCTTCGGAGTGGTTTTAGAAAAGTTTATAAAATATCACACTCCTCCCTTCGGAGTGGTTTTGAAAAGTTTATAAAATATCACTTAATGGAGCCATTTATGGTAGTTTCAAGACAATTCGATTACATTCCTGCAAGTTACGAACGTTTGAGCATTTTTCCAACAAGATATAAGTATTCTAGTTCAATCGCACTGAATGAATAGTGCTCAATTTCGAATCGAATTTCGATGAACGGAATAACCCCGAGGCTCAAATTCAAGCCTAGTATACCTAGGACATGCCAAAAGAAGGAGAGGGATAGCTTCACATACCTTTTCCGCCGATTACGCCTCTCCAAATTCGATTCCGTTTCGCCCAAAATCTACAAATGGTCGCATTTACCAAATATTGATTAGAACGTCTAGAAGTTAAATCTTAAAGTAATACTTGCTACCGAGATTTCGGCAGCATTTCCCCTGTAAATACACCATCCCCGAGATTCTAACTCGGCCAATTTTAATCAACAACAATTCCGGGAATTCAACCCGGCCAAACTATCAACAATACTAACAATTGTTCTAGCAACACTTCAATATGCAATTCAATTCAATTCCAACAACACCATTATTCATACCAATATTTTCCATAAACATCCCACACGATGTTTTTTTTTCTCAACATACAACAACGAAATACACTTTCTTCCATCCCAGTCAAGGAATATAATCTCATCAACACACCAACGATGTTAGATGCCATTTTTATACGCATAAATCAGCCCATCCATACGGCCACAACATGTTCAAAACAGCCCATAAACACAACAACTATAACACAACACTTTATGACCTTTCCTTCATAACTATTTTCACTTTTCCGCTTGCTAGGCCTTCCAATAAATTCAACATAAAAGATGAGATAAATAACATACCTTATATGTGAAAAAACTCAGCCACATCAACCCTTTTCCAACACCAAGCGTAAGCAAAAGCAAGAACAATCACCTTTCACGGACTAGTTTGGCGTAATCTTGTCAAATTCTTGATTTATTGGACTATAATATTTGGGAGAGGTGTAGAAAATTTTCTAGGAACTTTTAGAAGGTTAATTTGCTGAAAAGAACAGATTTATGGGGCATTTATAGGCCCCCTAGGTCGGTTTCAACGACCTCCCCTTGTGGGGCCCGCGGAGCTTCTCTTTGTTTTTTTGGCAGCTTAAGGTCTGGTTACTAAAAGGGTCATAACGTTTGATCCCGATGTGGTGTGAGGGCCCACGACCTACCGTTGGAAAGCTATTTCAATTATCTACAACTTTCATTCTTTGTGTTTTTTCCAAATTCCAAACGTATAATAGCGTTTTGGCCCCTCCAAGTCAGGTCATCCGAAAACGTATCTTTAAATCATCCTTTTGGAGAGCTTACACTCATTTTTGGCTTGTGGGTCCTTCTTAGACTTGCTCAACTCCACATGCACTACCCATATATCTCTTCATATATATTTTATAAAGTCCCAACATGTGTGCCCCACCTTAACTTATGGTTACGAGGGCTATCATCGAGTGATCACGTTAACCGATTTACTTCCTACACTCTCCAAAATCCATATATATATATATATATATTCTTATGCTCATATAACATAATCTTCATCCCTAACCTTCCTCAATATTACCATGAACCATTTTGTGAATTTTCCTTTTTGCCCTTGACCTTTCTCAATATTTCCACATTAATAATATTCATAAACTACTTGCACATTAAAATAATTTTTTTTGAAAAAATGATCTTGTCCTCGACATTCCGCAACTATCTCGAAATATCCAGGCGTACGAAATGCGGGCTATAACATCCTGCCCCCCTTTAGAACATTCGTCCTCGAATGTTCAATTGACCTTATGGGCGTCATAATGCTTCGGGAGGGTCTCTTTTATAGCTACTCTTTCCTTCATGCCCGTTTCTTATTGTCCGCCTTATCTCATCGTGGTGAAACCACTTAGCCCTTTTATACCATAGCTTCGACTGCTGGGACTCACATGTCCACAAATACAATCATATATGGGATGTCCTACACCTTTATATTTATATATAATTACTATCGCCTAGCCCATAAAATGCATCCAACCACATTCAAGCCTATTCTAATTCCAGGGCAGTGGTACACTTTCTGTTTCTTCACTGAGCTAGTTTGCCACTACGCGTCTTCATATGGCTTCCAACCATTCCATATGATCTAGTTTCCCCCCTTAAGGTACTCCAATTTCTCATTTGTCTCATATGTCTAAATATGTAAAATTTTTTGTAACTTCCCAGGGGGTCACCCATCCTAGAATTGCTCCCACCTGAGCACGCTTAACCCCGAAACTTTGCTGGAATTCGGTGCCTTAATGCTGATATAATCGCGTACGCTTTCTCATATGGCCTTTATTACATAATCTAGATCCGATCACGCTTTACAAATTTCGAGGCGCGTTCGTAACACGTCCTTTCTCTTGCAATTACCGTTTTGCCCTTTTCGATTCTTAATGTTCACCTTCACTTCCATTCTCCCGATTTACATTTGCAATACTTCAATGCTCTTACCTCATCCAACATGCCTCGTCCGCACCGTTGTTTACCATCGTACTTTGTAACGGTTGATGTCATAGGTCGCTTTCTTTTATCGACGTCGTCCTTTAGCTGAAATAGAAGGTTAGTACAAGGGACTTCATGCCCTATGACTGGGCTCTATCGCACGATCTTAGATATGAAAGAAGGTCAACAATTCTCAGATATGAAAGAAGGTCAACAATCCCTAGATGCCCCGTAGCCTCTTGTTTATAAATGTGGCGCGCAACACACCATAAACAAGACTCTACCGGACACGACTTTGCTTCCCGAGACAACCCCAGTCTCTACGTACCATGACACGAACACTTTGATACCACTTTGTCACACCCCGACCTTACTAGGGTGTGATGGGCACCCGACCCTCCTCGAGTCGAGCGAACCCTTAAACGTTCAAGCGTTACTAAAATTCCTCGTCATTTCGAAAAAATTTTAAGAAACATGAAACTTTTCAAACAATAATCATTATCTGAAAACGCATACTCTTTTAACATTTACAAATCATTCGCACTTCCCGACGCACTATCCACAAGACACTGTCTGCAAAGTCTCTAACATATGCTAAAACCATGACACGAACACTTTGACTCGGCAACACTCCGAACTGAGGTGGAGCTCGCCAATCCCGCGGAAACAACTCCTAGCAAAGTCTTCTCTTCATCCGGGTGTACCTGCGTGGCATGAAAACGCAGCCCCCCGAAGAAGGAGGGTCAGTACGGGATATGTACTGAGTATGTAAAGCGATTACAAATAACAACCATCGCTCAATTTAGAAGAAAAGAAATCACAATCAAGCTCATTACTGCCGGCCCTCGCCGAGGAAAATATAAATGTATACATGGGGTCCTAGAACAATCCTTAAGTAAATAATACAAATGAACACACATTCCTTAAGCAAAGGATGCAACCTAACCCGTGTGTCGCCTCCGACATACCAATGAAATAGTCCTTCGACGGCCGCTTCCGCGCAATAATAATGATGGCCCCTTCGGGCATTGCCGCTTCCGGCATAATGATAATGATGATAATAATAATAATAATAATAATAATAATAATAATAATAATAATAATAATAATAATAATAATAATAATAATAATAATAATAATAATAATAATAATAATAATCCCCTTCGGGTGTGCTTGGGGTCCGCGGCCTACGTCTATCCCGGCCCCATCGGACATGCTGGCCCCGACGTAAAATGATGTCCCCTTCGGGCATGCCGGTCCGACATACGTCTATCCCGGCCCCATCGGACATGCGGCCCCGCATCCTAGCCCCTTCGGGCATGCCACTCGTGACATACGGCTATCCCGGCCCCATCGGACATGCCACTCGTGACATCCTACTAATCCTAGCCCTTCGGGCATAATGATAATAATAATGAGATATCGCACCCCTTCGGAGTGGTTTTGAAAAGTTTAAATAATAAAATCTCACACCCCCATCGGAGTGGTTTTGTACGCACCCCCTTCGGAGTGGTTTTAGAAAAGCCTTAGAAAATAATATATCACACCCCCTTCGGAGTGGTTTTAAGAAAGCTTTAGAAAATAATATATCACACCCCCTTCGGAGTGGTTTTAGAAAAGTTTATAAAATATCACACTCCCTTCGGAGTGGTTTTGAAAAGTTTATAAAATATCACTTAATGGAGCCATTTATGGTAGTTTCAAGACAATTCGATTACATTCCCGCAAGTTACGAACGTTTGAGCATTTTTCCAACAAGATATAAGTATTCTAGTTCAATCGCACCGAATGAATAGTGCTCAATTTCGAATCGAATTTCGATGAACAATAACCCCGAGGCTCAAATTCAAGCCTAGTATACCTAGGACATGCCAAAAGAAGGAGAGGGATAGCTTCACATACCTTTTCCGCTGATTACGCCTCTCCAAATTCGATTCCCGTTTCGCCCAAAATCTACAAATGGTCGCATTTACCAAATATTGATTAGAACGTCTAGAAGTTAAATCTTAAAGTAATACTTTCTTACCGAGATTTCGGCGATTTCCCCGTAAATACACCATCCCCGAGATTCTAACTCGGCCAATTTTAATCAACAACAATTCCGGAATTCAACCCGGCCAAACTATCAACAATACTAACAATTGTTCTAGCAACACTTCAATATGCAATTCAATTCAATTCCAACAACACCATTATTCATACCAATATTTTCCATAAACATCCCACACGATGTTTTTTTTTTCTCAACATACAACAACGAAATACACTTTCTTCCATCCCGAGTCCAAGGAATATAATCTCATCAACACACCAACGATGTTAGATGCCATTTTTATACGCATAAATCAGCCCATCCATACGGCCACAACATGTTCAAAACAGCCCATAAACACAACAACTATAACACAACACTTTATGACCTTTCCTTCATAACTATTTTCACTTTTCCGGCTTGCTAGGCCTTCCAATAAATTAAACATAAAAGATGAGATAAATAACATACCTTATATGTGAAAAAAAACTCAGCCACATCAACCCTTTTCCAACACCAAGCGTAAGCAAAAGCAAGAACAATCACCTTTCACTTCGACTAGTTTGGCGTAATCTTGTCAAATTCTTGATTTATTGGACTATAATATTTGGGAGAGGTGTAGAAAATTTTCTAGGAACTTTTAGAAGGTTAATTTGCTGAAAAGAACAGATTTATGGGGCATTTATAGGCCCCCTAGGTCGGTTTCACCGACCTCCCCTTGTGGGGCCCGCGGAGCTTCTCTTTGTTTTTTTGGCAGCTTAAGGTCTGGTTACTAAAAGGGTCATAACGTTTGATCCCGATGTGGTGTGAGGGCCCACGACCTACCGTTGGAAAGCTATTTCAATTATCTACAACTTTCATTCTTTGTGTTTTTCCAAATTCCAAACGTATAATAGCGTTTTGGCCCCTCCAAGTCAGGTCATCCGAAAACGTATCTTTAAATCATCCTTTTGGAGAGCTTACACTCATTTTTGGCTTGTGGGTCCTTCTTAGGACTTGCTCAAATCCACATGCACTACCCATATATCTCTTCATATATATTTTATAAAGTCCCAACATGTGTGCCCCACCTTAACTTATGGTTACGAGGGCTATCATCGAGTGATCACGTTAACCGATTTACTTCCTACACTCTCCAAAATCCATATATATATATATATATATTCTTATGCTCATATAACATAATCTTCATCCCTAACCTTCCTCAATATTACCATGAACCATTTTGTGAATTTTCCTTTTTGCCCTTGACCTTTCTCAATATTTCCACATTAATAATATTCATAAACTACTTGCACATTAAAATAATTTTTTTGAAAAAAATGATCTTGTCCTCGACATTCCGCAACTATCTCGAAATATCCAGGCGTACGAAATGCGGGCTATAACAGGGAAGTTAAGGAAAAAGGTAAGATTTCATGCTCTTTTATGTGTTATGGATGGTTATAGGTGTTGTAGTGCATAAATATGGATGAAATTCATGAAACATAGATGTATGGGAGTTGGCCGAATGGTGTAGTGAAGTGGTAAGGTGTCACACCCCGATCTTGATCAGGGTGCGATGGGCACCCGACCCCGTAACCGGAGCCGAGCGAACCCTCAGACTCTTATTCCAAGCGTAAATTTTTTTTTTTGAAAGTCTAATATGCGTGACAAGGCTTGCTAAAATCTTCCTTTGTTGCTTTAGAATCAAATAAAAATACGTAACTATACGAACTTGTATCGTAGTACAAAGTCGACTCCCGAAACCCCCGACTCGTCTCGCAAAGTCTCTAACTCGTGATCGAAATCATAGGCACGTGGCTCCGACTCTCGCTACACTCCGTGCCAAATGGAGCTGCCAACTTCGCCGGAACATCTTCTATATTAACTTCGATCCGTCCGGGTGTACCGCGCGGTACGAACGCAGCCCCCCGAAGAGGGTCGCACGAGCAATGTACCGAGTATGTAAGACATGAACGGTGCAGTAACAACATAGTAAAAAGTCGTACATATGAGACATAGTCGTGTAAACAAAGAATAGGTGTGTGTAATAACTGTGGAAACATAGACGTATCACAGATAGGGGAGCAACCTCGTACATATGAGTGCCACTCGTGGCGGAGGCCATGCACGCCTAGCTTTATCTTTTTCTTTTTCGAACACGGTATTTCTTGTTTTTGTACATAGCAAAACGTATATTTTTCGTAAAAATCAAATGGTACTTTTTATTTGCGGTACGGACGCCGAATTCATCGGCTCTCCCAACCCCCCCTCCCCAACGAAACGTGTCCCAAGTATTTCATATTATATATATATATATATATAGCATAGTACCGAATGTACGCCGCGTACGGCTCTCCCATAAATCCCGCGTCCGGGCATCCCGCGTCCGGGATGATAAGCCAGCTGAATCAGGTGGACACAGTTGCCCTCCCCATTCCCCACGTATACAGTGTATACAAATGCATTCATCAATATCAGGTATTATATACATTATTATATAAACAATTAAACGGCATGTGGGAGCCCAAGGAAAAGCTATAACGCTATCGGAGTGACGTAAGGTCGGTAACCTCCGATTTTATTATGAAATAACCATGGGCGCTTTATCTCACCTTGAAGGAACTAGTAGTAAGGCGAGACAATTAATGGAAAGTAATATCATGAGAAAGTATAACATAGGATCATAGGGCATCGTTCGTGTACTTAGAATCTTTAAAGGAAAACACTATTCATGAGTAGAGCCGAGGATTCAAGAAATAGTTTAACGTTCTCATCTCGACAAGACCGGAATCATAGACTTGGAACCTTTATTCATAGAATCATCATTTTTTTCATCATAGAGTCATAGCCGTCGTCTTAGTCATTATGGCGTGCAATATTGTAAAACTTTTTTTTTGGAGAAAAACGAGTATTTTGGAAAACATTTGTAAACTTTTAGGAAGGAAAATCATGTTTTGGAATCGAGGGATTTGTAAAAACAATTATTATTTAGTAGTCGAGTGATAACCAAAAACTTTTCTTAACTATAGAATGAAAATGAATCAAACGAGTCAATAAGAGAGAGTTCGGGAATAGTGGGCCCACCTCGAGTCAAATGAGGCGGCATACCAAATTTACGTATATTACAGTTCATGGCGTCACTTGGGAGGGTCTTAGGATAATCGATTCCTATTTGTATAAGTTCTGGATGTTTGAGAAGTTTTTCCAACATTTTAT
The DNA here is from genome assembly GCF_029784015.1 of Lycium ferocissimum. NCBI lineage: Eukaryota > Viridiplantae > Streptophyta > Magnoliopsida > Solanales > Solanaceae > Lycium > Lycium ferocissimum. The sequence goes on along the minus strand of NW_026727812.1, from coordinate 16,412 downwards.
GCAAGTTCTAATTCAATTCTACTTTTGAATGAATAGTAACTAGTTTTCATTCTCGGATTTCTAGAGTTAGGGAAGTCTCCGAGGCGCGAAATCAAGCCTATACGTCTAGGACATGCCAAGGAAAGAAAGTAAGGTCTTACATACCTTTTTCCGCTCCTTCTGCTACTCCAAATCCAAGTTGCAAATTCGCCAAAATCTACAAATTGGTCGCACATACCAAATAGTGATTAGAGTTTTTAAAGATCCAATCTTGAATTCACATTTGCCTACAAAAATTTCGGCAGCATTTCCCCTGTAAATATACCATGCCACCAAGTTTAACTTGGCCGATTTCAATCAACAACAATCCCGGGAATACAACCCGGCCAAACTAACAACATTACCAACAATTATACTAGCAACAATTATAACATTTAATTTCAACTCACACAATATTCAAACAATTCAATCAACATACCATTTCACCCAACACCTTCCAATCTCAACAAGAACGATAACGACTTAATTCTTTCTTTCGAATTCACATACTTCGTCAACAATTCCATATGCTAACGACATTATTTCCATCAACTCAAACAACAATGTTAACATTTCATTATGCTCTAAATCAGCCCACAACAACTACGACTTCCATTTGAGTCATCAAACCTTCATTTTTCTCACATAATCTACAACAATCAACAACCAAAATACTATATAAAATAAATTCATTATATTCTACCAAAAACAGCCCTACACGGCCAAGTCTCAATTTACAAAACTCAATGAATTCCATTCATTTCTTCATACCAAACATATGCAAACCATCCATAACAACATCAACCAAACATGCTAAATAAATTAGTTTTTCACTTCCATATCATACAACATATACACGGCCACACCATACAATACCATAATTTCATGAACTTCATTCCCTTCTACACATCACAACATACATAAACACCTATAAACCATGTATAGAGAGGATAGAACCTTACCTACTTCTCCTCCCTTCATCTTCTCGGCTAACTTCCTCTTTGCAAGAACGGATAGTTTTCTTCTTCCAACAACTCCTCCACGTCGTAAAGGACCTCCCAATTAGTAGAGAGACAAGTAGAAAATAATTCTCCATCATCACTTCATGGGGCTGGTTTTTTCTTGCCGATTCTCTCTCTTTTTTTTTTTCTTTTTCCATCTTTCTTGTTCTTTCTTTCTCTCTTCTTAAAAATATGACTACTCCTCATATATATATAAACATATATAATTTACATGCATGTGAGGGGCACATGCCCCCTCTCTAGAATTTTCTCTCTTTTTCTTGATTTTTCTTTCTTTTTCTTGAATCTTTTTCCAACACAAAAGATGACTTAATTGTCATCACTTTTCATCCTTTTTTTTTTTGTCACATGGCCAATATGGCCTCTTTGGAATTTTCATGAACCTTAGGTGAAATTCCTATTTTGCCCCTCGACTTTTCTCAATATTACGATTTTGTCCCCAACCTTCCACATTATTTTCACAGCCCCTTTTGCGAATTTCTCTTCTTGCCCTTAGCCTTTCTCAACATTTTCCATACTACCATTGCCCACAATTAATATTCCTAACAACTCGCACATTAAAATTACTTTAGAACATAGCCTCGTCCTTAACTTCTCGCCATGATCTCGTAACATCCGAACGTACGAAGTACGGGCTATAACATAAGGTGTGTTGAATTGATTTTGTGTAGAATTTTAATGGTTGTTTTAGATGGTTTGTATATGTTTTAGTATAGAAAATGGATGGAAAGCATGGAAATTTATGAAATATTGCATGATTCAAGTTTGGCCGGGTTGTATTCCCGGGATTGTTGTTGATTGAAATCGGCCAAGTTAAACTTGGTGGCATGGTATATTCACGGGAAGAAGTCTTCTTGAAATTTCGAGTAGACAAATGATTACTTTGAATTCCAACTTCTAGATGCTCAAATTGACAATTGGTAAATGTGACCAAATCGTAGATTTTGGCGGATTTGCGGCTTGGATTTGGAGTAGCGAAGGAGCGAAGAGGTATGTAAGGCTTCACTTTCCTTTCTTGGCATGTCCTAGATGTAACAGAGTCAATACGGGCCTCGGGGACCATTCCTTTCCTCGGAATCCAAGATTGAAATTAGTTACTATTCATTCAGTAGAATTGAAATAGAAATTGTGCAAAATGTGAGAACAATCTCCTAGACCTCTAGAACTTGCATAAATGAGACCCGGTTACCTTAAAACTCTCATAAGTAATGTCACGAAACGTATTACACGTAAATTGTGTGCGCCGCCTCATTTGACCCGAGGTGGGCCCCTTGTCCCCGAATTTTTCTTATCGTTTCATTTGGCTTGTTTTGGAGTGGAATCCTAAGGAAACTTCTGATCTTTGTCCCGATTATCGAACGATAGGTACAACGCTATCCTAATGTAAATGTGTCTATGATGACCATGACAACGACAATGCTAAGAAAGAACATATGTCCATGATAAGTATGACAAAGATGATTCCTTGACTAGGGTGAAGAATATGATCTTGTAACGGCAACGATGGAGTCGAAAATGAGAAAATGCCTACGATAGATACGTTGACGATATGTTCTGTTATAAAAATGAAAATATGGAAATGTTAAACTATTTCTGGATATCCCAAGACTATTATAGGTAATGACTATTCTAAGGATTCTAGGTACATGGAATTATGCTTTATGACCCCGATTGACGTGTGTGCCCGACATACGTACATATATATATGATAACGAACCGCAGCGCTATATAGACGCGATAAATATACATGATATAAGTATATGTATATGACAAGAAGAGCAGGGGCGCTATAGACGCCAATATTCATACGTGATATATATATATATGATATAAGTATGTGCATATGACAAAAAGAATCAGAGCGCTATAGACGCTGATATATGTATATGATATGAGTATATGTATATGATGAAAGAGCCGGGCGCTATAGACGCCGATAAATTTACGGGAAAATGGAGATAAGGGCGAGGAGCGTTATATACGCATATCCACCTGATCGGTTGGAGTATGGCACATGATATCGTCCGGACACGGATGCCGGACGCGGGATGTGCATATTATGGTTAAATGGATCGGTGCCGACACCTCGCAATATGATATACTCTATTTTTATGTATATATGTATATATATGAGTAAGAAAGCTAAGAAAAGCAAAGCATCGCCCAAGGGCACTTATATGTACAAAGTTACCTCTTATCCTATGGTACGGTCTATGTTTCCATATAGTTTTACTCATGCACGATTACGATTTAACACGTGATATGTTCCATTTGTACGCTGTGCTTCTCATGATATGTTTCATATGTACGAATACCCTCTTTACATGATGTGCTCTACGACTCTTACTATGTTGTTCTTGTTCATGCCTTGCATACTCGGTACATTGCTCGTACCGACCCTCTTCTTCGGGTCGCGTTTCATGCCAGCAGGTACACCCGACGGATTGAAGTTAATATAGAAGATGTTCCGGCGAAGTTGGCAAGCTCCACTTGGCACTGGGAGTGTAGCCGAGTCGAGCACACGTGCCGGATTTCGATTACGATTAGAGACTTTGCGAAGACAGTCGTGGGTACCGAAGTCGGCTCGGTGGCTTCATAGGCCAATGTGTCAGTTTGTATTATGATATAAGTCTTATACGGTTTATAAATTCTATTTGCTTGGAAAGCAACAGGAAGAATACTTTAGTGAGCCTTATCATGTGTATTTGACTTAGAGGAAAAGAGAAAGGAAAAAAAAATTTACGCATGGAATAAGAGTCAGAGGGTTCGCTCGGCCCTAGGTAAGGGTCGGGTGCCCATCACACCCTGATCAAGATCGGGGTGTGACAATTTATATTATCGTTAGGCTTATCATCATATTCTTGTCTTAAGCCCTCAAATTAATTCCTTTTAAAATCTGCCGAAATTCGGGCAGCATCTCCCCTGTTTATATCCCTATCCCGAAATCACAATACTAACAAAACAACAGCAATAGTAATACTAATATCAACCACATCATCATCAATACCAAAATATCCCATAAAACATTCCACACGATGTTTTTCAACATACAACAACAATATACACTTCCTTTCTTCCCAATCAAGGAGCATAATCTCATCAACACACCAACAACATTAGATACCATCTCTATACATGTAAATCAGCCCCCACCACATGGCCACAACATGCTCAAAGCAGTCCATAAACACCACAACTACAACACAATACTTTATGACCTTTCCTCCGTAACTATTTTCACTTTTAAGAGTTGCTAAACCTTCAAATCAACTCAACATAAGAGATAGGAAGAACATAGCTTATACTTGAAGAAATTCAGCCACACCAACTTTCTTCAAGACCAAACTTACCACAACATCAAGTAGAAGCAAGAACAATCACCTTTTATGGACTAGTTTGGTGTAATCTTGTTAAATTCTTGAGTTAATGGGCTATAAATGTTTGGGGGATGTGTTGGGAAGTTTCTTGGACTATTGAGAATGTAAAATGCTGAAAAAATGGAGTTAAATACCCCTCATAAGTCGGTTCCACCGACCTTCTCAAGTGGGACCCGCGAAAGACATTTGGCGTACTTGGAGTATTTATCCTAATATACCTGGAGATATACCCCTCCAAAGTTGACCCAAAATTCGGCCAACTTTTTTCCAAATTTTTGTCAAACTTATTTTCTTCGATTTCCTTGGTCCCAAAATCTTCCGAAACTCTCCACACATGATATTTATCATTAATCATATTTGATAATGATCATGTCCTTTGATTTCAAAGTTGTACTTCCCGGTTACGACTTACGAGATCATAATTCATCCTTTACCTCATTGTTACAAACTTCCCATGGCTTGTACCTTCTAAAACTTCGTGGGACGTCTCTGATACTCCATTAGTACGGTGAAGTATGTGGCATGCTCATGCTCTGAAAATGCGATGTGTAACATGAATTTATTCGCAACTTATGATCTTCTTCGCGGTGCCTTAGAGGCTATGCACCTTAAGTTAATAAGTCGTAGCCATTATTGGTAGAATTATAACGCTATATCGATTTGTTGGAGTGACAATCCTCTCTTGCCACAATGTTACTCTATCTGTTGTTTGCATACCATTCATGATTTGTGTATGTTGTGATTGATTCTGCTCCGCTAGTAAATATTACTTACCCCTTTTGGGTTTTCTTACACTGAATCTATGGCATTTCCAGTCTTACTGTAGTAGTACTCAATAATTCCTTATACTAGTGTTACACCTCGAAAATTTCATGTCGTTGTGTCGCAAGGGGACTAACGCGAGCTTAAGGTCAATATCAAGCTCTTATGACCATAAGAAGGGTACTTGGTAATTATAAAGTACGTGCGATAGGATTTCGAAGCTATATGGATTGGTGAAATAAAGTTTGATAAGGCCAAGTGAAGTATAAGTGGTGTTTAGGAAAGGTTTCGCAAACTATCGAGCCCAGGATTGATTAGTAATGTCTTGGGAAGAAGTTATAAGGATACTTAGGTGGTTAATGAAGTGTTAAACAAGTGTTAAGAAGGTTCCATAAGGATTAGAGATCAAACGAATCGACGAGAACAGGTTCGGGAAGAAGGTGGATTATACGACCATTTATACGGTCCGTATAATGGTCCGTATAACAGTTATAGTGAAGGGCCATCACTGATGGAGTTATACGGTCACTTATATGGACCGTATAATATTATACAGACCGTATAATCCCATCGGCCTGAGTTAATTTCCAAGTATAAATATAAGTCCCACTTTCTAATTTCTCATTTTATCGTCTTCTCCACTTCTCTCAAGACCTCTAGAAGGTTCCATACATTTCCCCAACATAAATTCAAGGTGAATCAAAGATCAAACACTAATAATTAGTGGAATCAATTACAAGGATGCTAACTAGGGTTCATGGAAGCTAGAAATTTCATTAGAAATGAAGTTAGGATTTTCTCCAAGTGAAGTATTTTCCTCCACAGCCCATTCCTACATAATCAAAGGTGAGTTTTGTATTCCTTTTATGTTAATAAGAGTATTGAATGGTTGAATGACTTGGATTGAGGAAGAAAGTAGAGTATGGAAGTTCAAATATGGAAATAACGGTATTCTTGAATAGTAACTTGACATAAATTATGATTCTTGACATGCCATGAGTAAAGTCTTGTTGTGAATGATGCAAATGGTGTTAAGGAGGTATGATATGAGAATGGATACGGTATTGTGCCATAGTTATGGTTATGAATGATTTTGATAGAGAATGTTGAGAATTGAGTAATGTCTAGGTTGATGAAAATTATTGACTATGATATTGCCAGTGTTGTTATTGATGTTTGGGAGTTGTATATTATATGGAGAAAGTTGTAGAAATAATGGATATGCTGCCCAATTTTCGTTAGCCCTTAGTCGCCTTAGCTTAGCTTCAAGTATGTTTCCGGTTATCTAATCGTAGTACAGATTCTTTTGATTGTAGAATCGTGAATTTGGAGGGAAGCGTTCAGTCGGCGAAGTTAGAGAGAGGTAAAGGTATGTAAGGCTAGTCCCCTCTTTTTTTTAAGGCATGATTCCTATAATATGACTTCCTTTATCTGTCCATGACTCTCTTATATTCCGGAAACGATGAGTCTATGATTATTAAGAGCTACTCAGGAGATAATGATAAGAGACGTGTTATGAATATGATAATGATGATGATGAATCTAATTCTAGAGACTCTGAAGCTTATGATATGCTATTCTTATGAAGCTTATGATCCTTATATGATTCCTTGATGTTATTCATTGTTGTTAGGCTCACCTTATGATGCTATTTCTTTCAAAGTGAGACATAATGATCATGACTACTCCAAAATGGAATCGGGGGTTCTCGACCTTACGTCACCTCAATAGAGTTGTAGCTTTTACTTGGGTTCTTGTGAATGCGTTATGATAAGTATACAATGATGAGATTACACCGTGCTTATATGGCTGGGCAGACACCGCTATGGCGGGCGGCAGATACACCATGTCTAGATGGCATGGGCAGACACCACTAGTGGGCGTCTTGAGATGTTTACCCCGGACGCGGGCTGATAATGATCACACCGTACCTATATGGTCGGGAAGTTACCTATATATACTTACATGATATGATGTTGATTACCATATAAGTTAGCTTGCATGATTCCGCCTTATGAGCCAATCAGTTACAGGTTATCTTTTTATCTTGTATTCTTGTATCTTTTTATCATGTTATCATGTATACCTTACATACGCAGTACATTGTTCGTACTGACGTCCTTTCTTTTTATGAGCTGGCAATATCATAGTCAATAATTTTCATCAACCTAGACATTAGGAGTTATATCAGCTTATACAGTAGCACCCCACTACTCCGGAGGTGAAGCTTATTGATGTATTCTTTTATATTCGTATTTGGGTATGATGGGGTCCTGTCTTGTCCGTAGGTCTCTGTACTCCAATAGAGGCTCGTAGATACGTATGCGTGGGTAATAGATGTCTCAGGAATACACCAGTGTATGTTTTGTATATCATTTTGGTAGCCTCATGGGCTGATGTGTATCTATATATTTATGTTTTGTAAATGTAGATAACCATCTTATGATAAGTTTCGTGTTGGGAATAATGTGTATTCAGGATGAGTTTAATGGCAAGTATGATCGGTGGTGCTCGGTAGGGTAGCTCCGGGTACCTGTCATGGCCCCTAGTCGGGTCGTAACAAAAGTGGTATCAGAGCAGTTCCGTCGTAGGGTGTATCTACGAGCCGTGTCCAGCAGAGTCTCGTTTATGGGTGTGAAGCACGCCACACTTATAAGCAAGAGGTTGCGGGGCATTTACGAATAATGACCGTCTTTCTTCTTCATTGATCGTACAATAGAGCTATAGTATAAGATTCCCCTTTTCGCTAATTGTGCGTTATGACTTAAGCGATGCCGGTAAAGATGAAAGCAACACCCGCCCAGAAGGGCAAGGCTAAGACAGAAAGGAGGATGGAAAAGGAGCCACTAATGTATATAGAAGAAGGTGAATCCCATAATGAGTCTCCATACCATACCTCCCACACTCAGCCTATTCTAGGAGAACAAGAAGGGGTCTCTACTCCAGCTCCTATGCCTCCAGTTCCCCCACCGGGTGCTTCGGGTCAATAGATGACCGAGGCTATCCAGTTATTGACTCAGCTAGTTGCTACCCAGGCCCAGCAACAGGGTGCGAGTTTCGGTGATTGGGCGGTTAGTGCAAGGGCCCGTGATTTCATGAGTCTAAATCCTCCAGAATTTTTTAGGTCTAAACCGAATGAAGACCTGCAAGATTTTATAGATGAGATGTTGAGGTCGCTGAGGATTATCCATGCTTCTGATACGGAGTCCGTGGAATTGGCATCTTATAGGCTCCGTGATGTGGCGGTTCTTTGGTATAATAATTGGATATCTTCAAGAGGGGAAAATGTGCTTCTCCCGATTTGGCAAGAGTTCGTGAATGCTTTTATCCATCATTATTTGCCACCCGAGGTCCGTCAGGCCAGAGCAGATAAATTCTTGAATCTTAAGTAAGGGAATATGAGTGCTCGAGAGTAAAGCCTTCACTTTAATTCATTGGCTAGGTATGCCCCGACGATGGTAGCGGATATGGGTGATAGAGTAAATCGGTATGTGAGTGGCTTAGGGCCGCATTTGTTCAAGGATTGCTTGACAGCTTCACTACAGGAGGGGATGGACATTTCCCGTATTCAGGCTCACGCCCAGAATTTAGAAGTGCATCAACAGCCACAAAGGGGTGAGCGCGACATTAATAGAGGACAGAGCAAGAGGGCCAGATCTGTTGGTGCTAGTAGTGAGTACAGAGGGGGTCAGAGGCAGTCATATTCCAGATATTCAGGTCAGTCTGCGACTAGTGCACCTACTCGATTCGCGAGGAGGGGATTTGATCGCCCCATTTAATCAGGACAGTGTCAGAGCTCGAGAGTTTCGGGTTCCCAGTTTGGAGGTGATTATAGTTGGAGGAGACCACCGGTTCCACGATGCAGCTAGTGTAAGAGGTTACATTCGGGTCCGTGTCGTCAGGGCTCAGATGCTTGCTATGCTTGTGGTCAGGTTGGGCACTTGATGCGTGATTGCTCGTCGATGGGTGGTAGAGTTGGGGCCCAGCCCACAGGATCAGTAGCTGGTTCTTCCTTGTCCGTGCGCCCGGTAGGGCAGACTCCCCAGACTTCAGCAGGCTGTGGCAGGGGCAGAGGGGGAGCATCCAGTTCAGGTGGCACCCAGCCCCATATTTGTACCTTGGCCGGACGTCAGGCTCTTAAGTCTTCCCCAGATGCGGTTACGGGTATATTATCCATATTCTTCCATGATGTTTATGCATTGATTGATTCGGGTTCTACCTTGTCATATATCACTCCTTATGTTACTGGTAGTATTGGGATGGAACCCGAACCGATCAAACCGATCAAACCTTTCGAAGTATCTACTCCTATTGGTGATCCAGTAATAGCTAGGCAAGTATATAAAAATTGTGAGATTGTGGTGTGTGGTCGGCATACTGTAGCTGATTTAATTGAGCTGGAAATGCTTGATTTTGATGTTATTATGGGCATGGATTGGTTGGCCTCTTGTTATGCTAATATTGTGTTATAACTCGTATTTTACACCTTTGGACACCTTGGGATTGTTGAGACAAATTAAGGACAATGTAATGTATTGATCTTGTTTGGTATATAAGTTGGTTATGAAAAATTTAGACGTGAAAATATTGGAAAAGACTAAGGGCAAAATTGGAATTTTGAAAATTGATTTCATGGATTAGCAAAAATATGGACAAAATAATTGGGCTTGAAAAATTTACAATAAAAATAAGCAAGCCAAGCCCAACCCAAAAGGGGTGGCCGGCCATAGCTTGAAGAAAATGGAAAAAAAAAATACCCAAGCCCATATAATTTGATCATGTGAGGAAATAATATAAAGGGGCAATTATTCATTAAACCCCGTAGAACTTTCAAGACAAAGAGTAGAAGGAGAAAAACAAGAGAAAATAAGAACAACAACAACAAGCCATTCGGCCAAGACAAGGGGAAAATCACCCCTCAAAATATTGTTCCAAAAATTATTTTCTTGTTATATTCCTACTAATTCAAGGCTCCTCTACAACTTGGTGTAGTTGTTAAGGAAGATTGAGCATTAGTTTCATCAATCTCACACTTTGGACAAGTGAAGAACCAAGGAGAAAAAGGTAAGAATTAATCCCTTATTATTATGTTATGAAGGTTTGTTTGTGTTGTATTATATGGAAACATGAAAGTTTGCAAAGTGGGTGTGAATGTGTGCATGTGGCCGTGTATATATGCTATGTTGTGTAGTTGGGATGAGTTGAATTTCTATGTTGTATTTTAGTTGTGGTTATTGTGGAGTTTGTATTGAAAATGAAAGTTGAATGAAAATTGGATGAAGTTGGAAAATTTCCATGTTGGCCGTGTGGTATATTGGTAATCAATAATGATGGATTTATTTTGTTTAACATGTTAGTTGTGTTGTTGTGATCTTTACAATGTAAATGAAGATTATAGGGTTAAGTTGGCAATTTAAAATGGAATGTAGAGAATTATGTCATATTAATGTGATTTTATGATATTAAGATAATGAAGTTGTTTAAGTGTAGATTATTGTTGTTGGTGATGAATTAGAGTAGAAAATGTGTTGGGATGGTTTTGTTGCACATATAGGAATTTTGGATGGAATATGGAATTGTTGAATATTGGCTATAAGGCTTGGAATATTCTTGGCTTATGTTTGAATGATCATAAATTAGTATTTGAATATGAAAATATTGATATTGACTTATGAATGCAAGGTTAGATTTGGAGTGGTTGCATTATTTGGAAAAGAAAACTATTTATGTTAGAATGCGTTCCTAGTCGATTGCTGATGTTGTTGGTGTTGTTGTTGGTATGGTTGCTGCTAATTTGGCCGAAGTTTAAATCTTGGGGATGTTGAATTTATAGAAAATGCTACCGAAATTTGTAGACAAAAATGGATTTAAGTTTGAACGCATAAAAGCTTGAAACTTATATTTGGCAACTATGACCAATCAGAGATTTATTAAGTCAAACGGATTTGAGTTTGGGCGAGCGTAAGAAGTGAAAAAAGGTATGTAAAGCTATCCCTTTCCTTCTTTTGGCATGTCCTAGCCATACTAGGTCGAGATTTGAGCCTCTGGGGCAATTACTCATCGAAATCCGAGTCGATTTTAGGTACTATTCATTCAATGTAATTGAGTTATAATTCTTATGTTTTGTTGGAAAACATCCGAACATCCATAATTCGCACAAATGTGATAGAATCGTTTTGAAATCATACGGATGACTCCATGGTCTAATGTTCGTAATTTATGTCCGCCACCGACTTGACCCGAGGTGGGCCCACTAGTCCCGAGACTTCCTTCGTTTATCTTACTTGATCCACTTTTGTATGGTATAAAGAGGGGACCTTTGCCTACGCATTTAAGGCTCCGTTTGATTTTTTCTATAAGTTATTTGAAAGCTCCTAAATGTAAACGACACTAAATCTTCAAAAAAATGGCTTATGAAGTATTTTTCGAAAGTTTGCAAATTTAAATGGTGCTCATACTTGTGTATACTATTCTCATGGGGTCCTCGATACTTACTTTGAACCTTCCACTTCTAATATGTATAAGTATATGTATATGTGTATTTAATCGTCGAGTCTTGGAATCAAATTGTGTATATGCATATGGTTTCGCACTACTCGAAGGGCCTATTACTATGATATCGTTTGATAAGTAAAAAAATTGTCACACCCCAACCTTATTAAGGTGTGATGGGCACCCGACCCTTACCTAGGGCCGAGCGAACCCTCAGACTCTTACTGCATACAAAATCACTCCAGACTTTTTAAATCAAATAGAATAAAATACATAGCAAAATTTTTCAGAAATATTCTTTCTCGTAGCCTTCAAATCGAACAAACTTATAATCATACAAAGTTTCATTACATAACGCAGACCGACATATCTGACCGTTGAGGCGCGTACGACCGACAATCAATACCCACGACGCTGTCCGCAAAGTCTCTAACACGATCCGTAAATCATAACGTACAAACTCGACTTGCGACTCCGGGAAAATGGAGCTTGCCATCTCCGCTGGAACATCTTCTATAATAACTTCAGCTCATCTGGGAGTACCTGCGCGGCATGAAACGCAGCCCCCGAAGAAAGGGGTCAGTACGGAAAATGTACTGAGCATGTAAGGCATGCAATACAGAGTAACAGGACTATAACTGAATGTACAAACTGTCGGGACCAGGTACATACACTACTCGGGGATAGAACGCTACCTTTCAGACACAATCCATACATACCTGTCTCATATGCCAGAAAAGGTATCGAAAGTAAGTAGGTCAACCAGAGTACCAAAATGCTTATTTTACAATCCCAGATCGCATGTCCGAAGAGGTGCAGAAAATACAGAGTGTACCGGAGATGTCACACGTCGACGGAAAGTCGTAACGTACGAGAATGCTCAGACGAGGTCATATATCGGACGAAATATCAAATGTACAGAATGCTAAGATGATGTCATATATCAGACGTAGACGTACAGCAGCTATGTCGAAACAGACGGATCGTGTCCAGTCGGACATGCGTAGCCGTGTCCGATGCATTCGCAATCGGAGTCGACGCATGCACTGTACGGCATCCGTGAACGAGCCGCACGTACAGAAGTATATCAGACAGATTCATAACCCAAAATCAGAAGTATGGAGGCATAATAGGCAGAGCCTTAACAAAATCAGAGATGCGAAGTCGACTTACAAAATCGTCATCGCAGTGTCCCGAATATCAAAATGCTTATTTTCGGACCCTTGTATTATGCATAACGTATCATATGTTATCATAAGCATATACGCGATAACAGATCCCGGCCCTCAGTTAGGGACGCGGTAACAGTAACCCGCCCTCTTAGTACGGACGCGGTGAACGATGCATCATATGCCATCCTGGCCACCGTCCCCACATCATCAGATCATATTATCATATGCATAAACAGAGCCCGGCCCGCCTATGAGGGACGCGGTGAACAATGCAGAGGAAGAGCACGATAACAGAACCTGGCCCGGGACGCAGTGAATCGTACCGTGGAGTACGCACAAGAGCATAACAGAACCTGGCCCGGATGCGATGAAAGATGCATTGAGTCATGCAGAGAGTCGTGAGAAACCATATGCACATAAATCCGGACTCAATGAATACGTACACTTACCGACATTCGAGGCTCGAAATAAATTTCGGATTCTTCCAAATTAGTATCGGAAGTCATGAGCGTTTGAAATACAGAAACCTCTTCGGACTTTTTAAGCGATCCGAGATCGTACATGAAGAACGTAAGACTTACAGAGACACCCGTATCAGAATACTCAGGTCAACAGACTCATACCCAAATACTCATAGCAGAATACTTATATCAGACACTCATACCAGAATACTCATATCGGAGTTTTCATATCGGATTGCTTATACCGGAATACTTAGATTAGAATACTTATGTCAGAACATACATATATATATATATATAGGATGCTTATATCAGAATACTTATATCGGAATATTTACATCGGAATGCTTATATCAAAATAGTCAAATCGGATCATTCGTACCGAAGCGTTTATATCAGAATAGTCCAACCAGAATACTTACATCTGAGTTACCAGATTCTTATATCCAATTCGGAACGATAGTCAAAGGTTTCCTTAATTATCTTACGGAAATAAGGCAAATAAAATAATACAATTAAATCTCGGGGACTGTGGGCCCACCTTGAGTCAAGTCGGGTAACAAACATAAAAACGTGGTCCTTATGTGCCATTGGATCATCCTCGAAGATTTCAAGGCCTTCCGCTTTCATTTTCAAAAGTTACGGACGTTTGAACATTTCTTTACAATAAAGCGTAAGTTATTTAGTTCAATTCTACTGAATGAAAAAGGGATAAATATAAGCTCGGATTTCTAGGTAGAGTCATCCCCGAGGCTCAAATCATAGCCTATCACACATCTAGGACATGCCAAGAGAAAAAAGGGTAAGCCTTACATACCTTTTCCGCTTCTTAAGCTTCTCCAAATTCGAATCCCGTTTTTCTCCAAAATCTACAAATGGTCATGTTTACCAATTGTGGAGTCAGACTTTTTAAGAGTTCAACTTAAATTCATGTTTGGCTACCTTCCAAATAAATCCACTTATATTAGATTTCCCCTATACATATAGCCTCCCCGAGATTCTATCTCGGCCAACAATACCACAGAAAATCCGAGAATGGAACTCGGCCAACAGATCAACAACGATGCGTACCAACAATTATTGCAACAATACTTACAATATCCATAATGATTTCATACTACCCGAATTCTCCAACTTCAACAAACAATATCACCAACATATTTTTTTATCTTCCAAATTCATAACTTCCTCAACAATACACACATTAGCAACATTATACTCATAAATAGAGAAGCAACACTAACATTATATTCGCTTCCAAATCAGCCCATAACAATTCCAACATCAATTTAAGTTATCAAATTTCCATTTCCATCACAAATTACATAACCACATCAATTAACATACTATATAAAAGTTGTTCCATCATCTCCACACATAACACACACACCACGGCCCCATATCCAACATCACCACTTCAACCAAAATCATCAAGCTTTCATTTCCAATATAGAGTTCATAACAACCGCAACTAGAGCATGACATGAAATTGATTCGTTTGCTTATGCCACATCTAGATGCACACGGCCACACATGTGTTACACCCCGTACTTCGTACGTCGGAATATTTTAAGTTGGTTGCGACGAGTTATGGACAAGACTTTTAATTTCCGGTTTTGTTGATTTTGTCTCAATGCATAAGTGCATATTCATCTTTTGTTGGTATGAAGTGTCAAGGGTAAGATTGGAATAAGGAAAAATTAGAGAATGAAAGTTGGAAAAATTTGGGACCAAAAGAGGAATTATGGAAAGTTGGCCATTATTTGTAAATGGCCCTAGGTGGCTACTACGCGTGAGTGTGTGTGGGCCATAGGGCCATGTGCCTAGCCACCTATGTATATATATATATATATATATGAGTATTGCAAGACAAGCTTACTTCATCTTTTTAATTCTAGAAAATTCAAGAAAGAGAAGGGAGAAATGGAGAAAAGAGGAGAGAGGGTTAGTCGGGGGTAGTCGGCCGAACCTGCCCCTTATTTTGGCCATGGAAAAATATTTTCTTCTTGTTTTCTTACTAATTAGAGGGTCCTCGTCGACGTGGAGTAGTTGGCGGAACAAGAAAACCATTCGTTTTGCAAGAATCAAGGCCTAGCCGAGAGGTAAAGTCAAGAAAAGGTAAGGTTCAAGCTTGTTTTTCATGCGTCATGCATGGTTTGTGTGTGGTGTGAAGTGTAGGAATGGATTAAAATCATGAGAACATGGAAGTTGAAGCATAGCCGTGTATATGTGTGTGTCTAGTGTGTGCGTGTGTTTGATGTAGGAGTAGTGTACAAATGTTATTTTGTATGTTGGTTGTTGTTGTTATGAATTATATAATGAAGAAATGAATGAAATGCATGGAATGTCAGATGTCGGGGCGTGCACGCGAGTATCGCTTTTGGAGCGTGAGTAGAACGGACAAATTCTATGTCAGAGTTCGCAGTTGTTCGCCGCGGATTATGTAGCTAAAATGAAGGTTTGATGACCCTAAATGGAAGTCAAAGGTAGAGGCTGATTTGAGAATGTAAGACGATTCTAATATGTTTTCGAATACATGGAAACGATGTTGTTAACATATGAGGTTGTCGACGTAGTTTATGAATTTAAAGAAAGAAATATGTCGTTATTGTTTTCGTTTTAAAGGGCCCGGGGACATGGATGTTGGTTTGGGTATCTTAATTGTCTATCTTTTTGCATTATGATTATGTGGTTGTTTTGATATTAGGAGATGAATTCTCGGGGAATATAAGGGAAGGGCGTCGAAATTTTTAGAAAAATAATAGCTTGGGAAGAGATTCTTCGAGTTTGGGGAATGTGAATGTCCAGACGCTTTTTTAGATCGGAGGGGACGCAAGTTGGGTTAGTTCCAGGGAAACAAACCGGGATTGTTTTCCCTTCTTTTTTTTTTGGCATGTCTTTGACGAAAAAAGATGACATGATTTTTGCCCCGGAAATTTCCCTTCGTAAAATTCGAGATGTTTGTGATTCGTGTTCTTTGATTTTTTGGGGATCCTTAGAATGGCTAGGGTTTTGGTCCCTATGTCTTGGGTATGATGAGTTTTAAACGTTTTGTAAGCGATTCGTATTTTTAACGGGTGGGTTTAATTTTTGCTTTTTAGAATTAAA
>NW_026727811.1:0-36877 GCF_029784015.1 Lycium ferocissimum | reverse complement strand
TCCCTTAGCTCCAACTCCCAAACCTCCACGATCCCGCGGAGCGAGAAAGCTCCTTTTGCTGCCCGGTAGTAGCCTCGCAAGCTCAACGATGGGGTGCGAGCCATGGTAATAGGATTTAAAGGAAGAGAGTCAGGTCTTCGGGGTTTGATCATGAGTTTAGGGGCGCTCTCCGAGGCGTAAATTCTCTAGTAACTCGGTTGTTCAACAACTAGTGTGCCTCCACAGTTTTCTGGACCCAGGTTTGATAGATCCACTTATTCTAGGCCACCCCGAGTCTCGAGAGTTTCCCGGTTCTCGGATTCGGAGATTTCCGCGTACAAGATTACCTGTACCATAATATACTCAATGTGGTAGACTACATTCTGGACCGTGCCGCTCAGGTTTGGATGTTTGTTATGCCTGCACTCGGCCAGGACATTTCAGGTGCGACTGTCCATCGCTACATGGTAAAGATAAGGTTTGGCCTATGGGATTAGCAGTTGGCTCTTCATCATTGGTACGCCCACTGAGGCAAAGACCGCAGGTATTAGCAAGCTGTGATAGGGACCGAGGAGGAATGCCCGATCTGAGTGGATCCCAAAGATCACACCTATGCATTAGCTGGGCGACAGGATCTTGAGTCTTCCCCTGATATTGTTCCAGGTATATTGTCTGTACTCTCTTATGGCGCATACGTATCGATTGATTCGGGTTCTACGCTGTCATATATCACTCCTTGTGTTGCGGAGCGTATTGGGTTGAAACCCGAGCCAAATCAACGATTTGAGATATCCATGCCTGTTAGTGACCCAGTGATAGCTAGAATTATGATTTATGAGTAATCAAACCTCCACGAAAAGAGAGTTGATTGACATAATGTGTAAAATAATGGAATTCTAAAAAGAGTGTATAGGTATAACTTCTGAGACAAGCCTTATTACTTAATTTCTTTTATAGTAGTCGGCCTTGTCTTCTTGAAATATATATTATATGTGTTTCTATATGTGGCCTTTAGGGCATGGGATGTGTTTTCTGGGTTTTGTGCAGGTTCGGGATTATTATGTTTATAAAGAAAACTCTGCTGAAATTCTCCCAGGAATCCAAAGGAAGTTGTGGGAACGGTAGGCAGGATTGTTGCGAGAAGCAAGAAAAAGGGCCTAGCGATCAGTGATTAATGAAGGAGTTAGTAGTTAAATGCGGGATAAACATAGTAAGTATGTATTAAGCTAAGGGAATGATGAATGGGTGAGGATGGAATAAGGAGCATGAGAAAGGAAAGTGAAGTGCTCGGGATAGAAAGAAGTTTTATACACTAAAGAGAATCAAAGCGATAAGCACTCTAGAAGAAGTTGCAAGTTAGAAAAATGGCAAGATCTATTTGTTTTGGGGAACGTTAAGTTATGAGATAAACTTGATGTATACGTATAAGCCGATGCATGATACGCCGAATCAGATTATTAAGCTAGGCTTCATCTGATGGTTATAGTGTGAGGAAAACTTTCATATCACTATAAGCTAGCCTTATTGACCTCGGTGAGATGTGTTCCGTGTTACGCTTCAGGTTATATATCCAGGAATTTACTCGAACGATTATATGACAGGGATTGCTATTACAGATATGAGGGAAAGGGAAAATAAGATAAGATTGATCGGCGAAACAAAAGGATGACAAGTGATGAATGCTTGGTATATATGATGTGCGTAGTAAAAGTGTTGGAAAAAAAGAAGGAAGGGTAGGAGCGAGGCAAATAGGAGGGAAGTCCACTAGAGTAGTAATTCGATAAACAGAGGGTAGAAAAGAATTAAACCCTATGAATATTCTAACATTAAGTGGGAATGTAATCAGGAGTCGTGAAGTGATAGAAATTTTGAATCACGCTATACGGACAGTGTGGCTAATTAAGTTATGACGAGAATATCGAACCAAGTGTTGAGTAAGATATCCTATGCGTGAAGAGCGAGTTTACACATCATCCATACAAAGAATTCTAAAAGGACCATGTGTTACCCCGTTATTAATATGTTGGGATAACGAGTACAATACTCCTATAGCAGTGTGAACCGATCGGAGCAGAGTGTAGAGGGATTGACGTTGAACCTTAAGTTACAGTTTTATCAAAAGATGGTGTTCTGAGAGAAAAGGGGAAGAAAGGAACGAGAAGCCAATGGTACTCCGAAATAGGTTTAGGGTTATTATCCTATGAATGAAATCATTTGAGGAAAGGATGAGCGTTAAGACGAAAGGAGGAACAAGGTTTGGTTGTGAATGATCTATGGACTGACTTTATACGTATGTCAGGACAGCAACAAATGGAATTGCATCCCTGGTGGGTTATACGGTAAAGGTCCCAGGGAGAGACTATTGAGAAAAGGTGAGTCTAGAGAGGGCGATTTGGTGGACGATTCGGTATAGGGAGTATAGAGCGGTTATGAGCTACATCGATGGAAATGGTGAACATACAGGACGGTCTATGGGTATTGATAGAAGTAATGAAAGAAACATTGAGGTAAAGACAATTCCTTCATGGTTTAATAGCCATGGCAACAAAGCGGTAACCAAAAGAGACCATTAAAGAAGTAGTCTTTGATTTTTTTTGAGGTAACGTGGCCGCCGGAGGCGTAAGAATGAGATAATACAAGATATGTGCCGTAGAATGGAAGACGGGCGGAGAATTCAACATGGCAGTTGTACAACAATAAGATGGGTTATGAGGTAGAGTTAAAGGATGGGCATATGACAGAAGAGCGGTGTTAGTCTCAAGAAGATACGTCATGTGAGCATTGCGGCTTCAGTTCAAGCGTAAGATAGATAAGGATAAAATGGTATTTCCATACAATAAGAGCACATGCGAATGATTTCATAGTGAGGAGATACATGCGATGAGAGTAAGATTTGGATTAGAGGGGAGAAGTGAACTATGACAGAACGTCAAGTGGAATAGCCACCACAAGCAATACACATGGATGCGAAGTTCCAATGTCGCATACCGATTGGGGAAGTATTGTAGAGGGAAAGCCTTGAGGGCAAAAATAATTGACTCAGAATTTGGTAATGTCTTGCCAATGGAAGGATGCGGAGTTAACAATAGAAGAATATTGAAATGGAGACGACCTATTTCAAAGTATGTGAATACTTGATGGTAGCAACCCACAATGAAGAGGAACAAATATTTATGATCGTTCAGAAGAGAAAGTGTGTGGGTGATACGAGAATTCCCAAGCTTAGAGTACTCAAACACGAAGGAATTAATGCCGCATCGCGAGGTAAATGCAGTAATATGGATTTAAATGAGAAACTGAAAGCGAGAGGTTGTGGTGAAGAAATAATATGGAGTAAACTTGTGTAAGACAATTTCGTGACACTAATCAAGAATAAGGATGAACCTAAAGCTGAGATGGGTGTTGTAACTGTATAGAAGCATATAAGCTATCTATGGAAAATTTTCAGGCTAAAATGCTTGGTTCTCTACCGGTACCTGAAGAACGATACATTCCGAGAGATCTAGGAAAGATAGGTTATTCTAGTAAGCCCCTCCCCCCGAAATTCTGAGTTGGGTAAGCAGGTAGAGCTCGTTTTCTAACTTTCCAAGGCATGCTAGAAGCACGTACCTTAGACCTTTAAAGACCTGTCAAGATGATCTGGAAATGATATATCCAGATGGCCGTATGAAGCTTGCAAAAATGGGAGAGTATCAAATTAGTGGAGTGTGGAAATTTCATCTTGAAGCCAGATTTAGAAACATTATTAAAAGACTCAGAGAGAATTTTCGGGTATTAAATGTTTCCTTTTATTGTTTTGGGTCGTGTGTGGCCATGTGTGTTGTTATGATATTGCAGCTTGTGTGGCGATGTTATTTTGGGTTGCTGTGACAGGGTGGTAGTGCCATACTACAGGGGAAACTACGCGGAATTTCTATAGAAACCCCGAGAACCTAATATTCGAGGACGAATGTTCCTAAGGGAGGGAGAGTGTTACACCTCGGAATTTCAGGTGTTGTGCTATGAATAGGCTAATTCAAGTTAAGGTGTATATGATGCCTCTACGATTGAGAAGGGATATTTAATGATTCTAATTAAGATTCCAAAGAAATTTGAGGTGAGAGAAGAAAGCTCGTTGGAGAAAGTTAAGATAAAAAGTGCCTTATCCCGTGTGCAAATGTACCGGTAGGTATTCCCAGTAATTTACGGGCGTTAGAAGTTGAATGGATCAAATTGACGCAATCTGAACTAATTCAGAAAATTCTGCAAACACCAGTCAGTGTCGACGGACCGTCACAGTGCACCGTCAATATGTTTCTACAATCGGTGATCTGCAGGCACAAGTCGACGGACCATCGACACGTCGACGGGACCGTCGACCCGCTCGTCGAACCGCCTCTCTGGAATTTTCTAGTTCCAGCTATAAATAGACGACCCTTGTTCATAATTTTCAGATTTCACTTCTCTCCAAGTCCTGAAAACTCTAGAATACTCTCCATATCATATTATCACAAATCCAAGAGGAATTAAGGAGTAAGCACCAAGAAATTAGTAGAATCAAGTGCAAGGATGTTCACTAGGGCTTGTGGAAACCAAGAATCTCTGTGGTATTGAAGTAGGGTTTCTCTCAAGTGTAGTATTTTCATCCAAAGCCCATTCCTATGTGATTAAAGGTGAGTTTCACATTCTATTCATGTTATTAAAAATATTGAGTGGTGGAAAGACTTGGATTATGGAAGAAAGTAGAGTATGAAGTTCAAATATGGAAATACTGGAATTTTTGAATGGTAACTTGACTTGATTGTAGTTCTTGACATGTTATGAGTACAATCTTGTGATGAATAATACGAATGATGTTGAAGGAGTATTATATGAGAATATATATGGTATTATGTCATAGTTTTGGTTATGGATGACATTGGAAGGGCATTGTAAGGATTGAATAATGTTGAACTTGAAGAAGTTTATTGATTACGGTGTCTTGGGTGTTGTTAATGATGTTTGGGAGTCGTTTATTACATGGAGAAAGTCGTAGAAACAAAGGAAATACTGCCCAAATTTTCATTAGCTCTTAGTCGCTTTAGCTTTAACTTAGGCATGTTTTCAATGGCTTAACCATGGTACGACTTCTCTTGAATGTAGAATCGCAAGCTTGGAAGGAGACCATTTAGTCGATAGAGCTAAAGAGACATAAAGGTATGTAAGGCTGGTCCCCTTCTTTCAAAGGCATGACTTTTATATTGTGACTTCTTTCTATATTCCTCTCTCTGACCTTCTTACATTCCAAAGATGAAAGTTAAGGATTCTTAAGAGACTCTCTCTCTCTCTCTCTCTCTCTCTCTCTCTCTCTCTCTCTCTCTCTCTCTCTCTCTCTCTCTCTCTCTCTCTCTCTCTCTCTCTCTCTCTCTCTCTCTCTCTCTCTCTCTCTCTCTCTCTCTCTCTCTCTCTCTCTCTCTCTCTCTGATAGAGATGATATATTCCATGACGTTGATGATGATAATGATGCTATGTTGAGCTTGACATTCTTATCTTCATGATTCCATCTCTCTCTCTCTCGATGTCATTTCTTGTTGTTACCTCATCTCATGATATGGTTCCTTTGAGGTGAGACATAGTGATGAGGATTATTCCATAATGTAATCTCTCTCTCTCTGGTTACCGACCTTACGTCACTCCGATAGAGTACAGTTTTTATTTGAGCTCTTATGCATGCTTCATGATAAGTATATATGTATGATAACACCGTGCCTATTTGGCCGGACATGACACCACTTTGGTGGGCGGCTTATGGATAATGATAACACCGTGCCTATTTGGCCGGACATGACACTTCTTCGGTGGGCGGCTTATTGATAATGATAACACCGTGCCTATTTGGCCGGACATGACACCACTTCGGTGGGCGGCGTGAGATGATTACCCCTATTTGACGGACATGGGAGATGCCCCGGATTGGGAGGCCCGGATGCGGGCTAATGATGTTATTGATTCAGACAGTTTATGTATGTATGTGTGATATGCTTTAAAGGTAAGAGTAAGCATGCATGATTCCGCCTCAAGAAGCAAGTAGCTACAGTTATCCTTTCTTCTTATGCCTTTTATACTTATTATGTTATCATATATGCCTTACATACTCAGTACATTATTCGTACTGACATCCTTTCTTTTATGGACGTTGTGTTTATGCCCACAGGTAGACAGGGAGACGGCCCGGACACCTAGGAGCCTTACTAGCAGCTGTACAGGAGCACTCCACTTCTCCGAAGTTGCCGCTTATTGGTATAGTCTTTTGTGTGCACATTTGGGGCATGGCGGGGTCCTGTCCCATCCTTATGATCTCAGTATTCTAGTAGAGGCTCGTAGATACATATGTGTGGGTAGTAGGTGTTATGTGATCTTATTAGTGTATATATTCTGTATATCATTTTTGTAACCTTGTGGGCCTATGCGTATTTATATGTATAATTTGGGAGATGTTGGTGATCATTTCATAGTAAGTTTACTTTGAGAGATTAGTTTTTTTGAGATGAGTATGAAGGCTAGAATGATATGCGGTGCTTGGTAGTCAGCTCCGGGTACCCGTCATGGCCCCCTAGTCGGGTCGTGACATTATACTTAGTCGGCTTGTGATACTTACCAGTACTTTGGTTTTGTATTGACCTACACTTGCTGCATTCTTTTATGAATGCAGAATTCCAGGTTGGATCTCCTTCTGTTTTCTCGTGGCTGATAGTTGCCCCGAGAGTTTCTTAGAGTCTACAGGGTGAGCACGAGACGTCCGCCGAAGATTCTTCTTATTTATGTCTTATTTCCTATTCCGAGACATATTCGGACTTGATGTATTATTGATATTCCAGACTTGTAGATTTTAGTTAGATGCTCTTGTATGACCAGACCAGATACTGGGGCGGATTTCATTTACTTTCGCATTTTCTTATTTATATTATAATTGTGAGACTTTTGCTATTTTACTTCTTCCGCTATTTTCTATTATTTGTTAATGTTGAGTTAAGGGTTCGCCTACCGAGGTGGGAAAGGTAGGTGCCCGCATGACTTAGTGAAATTGGGTCGTGACACATAGGCCTTCCATTTGCTGCTGGTGTACCGTTCAAAGATAGAAACAATTGAAAATCTATTTGGCCAAAGTGACTTAGCTCAAGATCTATAGAGTAAAATATGTCATCCTCTAGGTATCAAAGTTCAGAACATCCCTCTTAGACAAATGATGGTTCACTGTTGGAGGCTAAAGACCAAAAATCACATCTCAATGCTCGTTAAAGGAATTCTACCACGGGTGATTTCTTGGGAAATTTGGAAAGTTAGATGTAACATCAGATTCAACTTCATCAAGTTCAACAGTGCTATTTCAGTAAAGAACATTACTTCACATGTTCCTCAAATCACCAGTATCCAGTTTCCTCTTTTAAAACCAGAAGCCTACTAGTATGTCTTTTGTAACAAGCTGGATAACAATTACTCAAAACTGACCATCAAGACTGTCAAATGGTATCCTCCTCCACTTGAGTCCATTACGCTTAATAGTGATGGAAGTTGCAGAGGTGATGATTGTGGGGGAAGAGGTGTCATCAGAAACCATAAAGGCAAAGTACTACATGCTTACAACATCAACTTAGGTAAAAGAACCAACAATTGAGCTGAGGCAAGGGCACTGCAACATAGGGTAGAATGGTGCTTAAATATGGGATGGGAAAACATCATCTTAGAAGCTGATTCTCTACTGTTAGTTCATGCAATACAAGGCAAAATTGAACTATTTTGGAACATATCTCAAATAGTTATTTGGATGCAAAATTTGCTGAACCAGAATCTGTTCCAAATTAAACACTGCTTGAGAGAAGCTAACCAAGTAGCTGGCAAGCTTGCACAGATCAGCCACACACATAATGATATAACTTCTTACAGGGAGTTCAATGACTTGCCCAGATATGTGAAACGAATTCTAAATGTGGATAGATGGGCCTCCCAACTATCAGATGCAGACTTAAGAACGATAACCAATATCAATTTGATCCTCCATAAACATCTTGCTAGTCTATTAGGTGCATTCGAGATGTATGTAATACAGAAGTCATCAACCACCAGCTAAAGATAGGAGTTTGATGATTTTTGTACATAGGTAGCATACATGACTTAGGTTCCCCACCATCCTTTGCAGGAAGAGTTCTTCCTTCCCTTAGTTCATGCATTATATTAGTTCACTTTAGGTTTTGTAATAAGTCCATGACCAGCATGCATCAAAACTGGGTCTGTCCAGTTTCATATTGCACAAGGCAAGGTTTATGCCCTCCCCTTCACATAGTTTTTCTTCAAATTAATAAAATACCACTCAAGTTCTGATTTTGGAATTGGGTGGTTCTCCTAAAAAAAAAAGATTATTTGAATTTATGTTATGTTCGACTATGATTGTCTTCTTTCCTTAAACTTTTCCAACTTGTTCCAAAATTTCTCTTTCTTCCGGTAAACAACCATACAACCTTCCAAATAAGATTGAGGTGTTATACATATTCACCATTTTCCTAATAAATTGATTTTCAGTAGTGAATTTGTGTCATTTTGCAGAAGACAAACTAGAGCGAATAGGTGATATTTTCCAAAAGAGCACAATCTTGTAGGTTTAATTTTTGAATTTGAGTTTGAATATATGTCATTTACGAAAGCGGGTATAGACTTAAGTAATACTTGTCTTCTGAAATAAAAATGTTTATTCACCCGTATGGATTTTGATTTAATATTGCAGTAGTCTCTTGTGTACTATCTGTAAAACGTTTATAAGTCTTGCTAATTTCTAAAAAGTTTCAAACAAAGAATATTTTGTGACCTTTAGATTACAACAACAACATATCCAATATAATCTCATAAGTATGACCTTCTTTATATTAAGGTCTTATAGGTATAATATAACGCCCCTTTAATTATATATATTGATAGATAGACGTGTTCTTCTATGAGGGTGTTTGGATTGATTTTTTAAAAGTAGCTTATAAGCTAAAAGCTAAAAGTTATAAGTTGGGATGACCCAACTTTTGGCTTATTTTTATACTTTTTTGGCCTAAAAATAAGTGCAAGAACTTTTTATCATCCCCAAACACCACAAAATATAGAAAAGAGTTTAAAAACCAATAAACACTTAAAATAAGCTAATCCAACCACCCTCTATATTGATTTGGTACGTCTCTTCAAATATTAAATGTATGTGTTCTAATTCCTACAAAGATTAGATACCGTACACCTTTCTGAAAATGTTGTGGTTCTTAATTTTGAATCACTCATAACCAGAGGCGAACCCACCCTATTAGAAGGAGGTCACGTGTTCCCGCAAACCTCGAGAAAACCCTATATATGTGTGTGTGTTTGGGGTGGGGGGGGGGGGGGTGGGAGGTGTATATACCTTAAAGAATCTTTATACATCTAAAAGAACCCCTAAGAGAAAAAACCTTTATATATCTAAAAGAACCCTAAAGAGATATTCATTGCTTTAGCGCAATTGGTTGATGTGCCCCTTAGGTCCTTGCATGACACTTGGATTCGAGTCTTGCTTTGCATCACTTCAGTTTTTGTTTTTTGGTGAGTTGATTTTGTAGATTCTCTACCAATAAATTAATAAGCCCACATACTTTTTATATTTTTTATTATTTAGCCCCCCCCCCCCCCCCCACCTAACCAACCCACCAACAAAAAAAAAAGCCTTAAATTCAATTCTTCTCCTCCCACGTACAGAAGAAATATTATAAATCTTTTTCCTATTCTAAGCTCATTTTCCTTCTTTCAATTTTGAAGTTTATACTTTACAAGTTTATATTATTTACTAATAACTTATCATAATTATTGCCCTCTGCTCGTAACAAACACTGGCGAAACATATCAAATAACTAGTAAACTATGCCTTAGTGAGTCTCTATATGTAAAGGATACCGTGATTCTCCTTAGTGAGTCTCTATATTTTTTTTCTTTTAGTCTTATTTTTTCCCTTAATTTCTCAATTGTTGTTAAAATTTGTCTTATTTTGGTTACGTCCGCCTCTATTTATATTTAGTAAGTTGACAATTTAAATATCCTACATGTCAAGTTTATAATCACAAGATTTAAAGGATATTTTATTATATTATACAGATTTTTAATTTAGGACCACAAGATAGTCTATCTTTACTTCTTAAACCCCGTATCTAGTCAAACGTAGACACTTAAATTGAGACAGGGGGAGTATATGCCAAATGAAGGAAATGAAAGGACAATTGAGACACTGCGGACACATGAGAACTTAAAAGTAAACACACAAGAGGTAGTATTAATGTTAAACTTCTGAAATGTACACATGTTAGTCCTGGCTTAGAGTACAATTTCAGTTGCCTTTTATATAACTTATTGTTGTTGTGTTCATCCACTTGGGCGTTTGTTGTTAAAAAAAAAATTGTCTTATTTTGGTTATGTCCGCCTCTTTTACATTTAGTAAGTTGACAATTCAAATATCTTACATGTCAAATTTATAATCACAAGATTTAAAGAATATTTAATTATATTATACATATTTTTAATTTAGAACCACAAGATTTGAAAGTCTATCTTTATTTCTTGAACTCAATGTCTAGTCAAACATAGACACTTAAATTGAGACAAAGGGAGTACATGCCAGATGAAGGAAATGAAAGGATAATTAAGATACTGTGGACCTGTGGGGACTTAAAAATTAAACACACAAGAGGTAGAATTAATGTTCAACTTCTGAAATATACACATATTAGCCCCTGCTTAGAGTACAATTTCAGTTGCTTTTTATACAACTTATTGTTGTTGTGTTTGTCCACCTTGGATGTTTATATATAAGAAGAAGAAAAATATAGAATAGAAAAATAGACATATATTTTTAGTAATGTGGCCAAGTAATATGGGACGAAGGGAGTACTTTATTTTTATTAATTCTTAAAGAACGTGAAAAGTCGAGTATAGTAATGTGGCCAAGTAATATGGAAGTTTGAATTGAAGTACTTCATTTATTAATTCTTAAAGAACGTGAAAAGTCAAGTAATGTGGCTAAGAAATATGCGATGGAGGGAGTACTTCATTTATTAATTCTTAAATAACGTGAAAAGTCAAAAGTGAAAAAGTAAAAGTGCACGGAGGAAATAAATATATGTCGGATAATTAAAATTGAAGTGCATACATGTATACATGAGAAGAAAATAAATATTTAGCAAGAATGTAAAAAGTCAAAAGTGAACAAGTAAAAGTGCACGGAGGAAATAAATATGTGTCGAGAATTAAAATTGAAGTGCACACGTGTATACATGATTAAGAGAATAAATATTCGATTATGACATATATCCACGTGAAATTTATTAATTCTTAAAGAACGTGACAAGTTAAAAGTGAACAAGTAAAAGTCACGAAGGAAATAAATTTGTGTAGGAGAATTAAAACTGAACTGCATATGTCTATACATGAGAAGAGAATAAATATTCAGCAAGAACGTGAAAGGTCAAAAGTGAACAAGTAAAAGTGCACGGAGGAAATAAATGTATCAGAGAGTTAAAATTGAAATGTATACGTCTATACATGAGAAGCGAATAAATATTAAGTACTTTGACATATGTCCACATGGGATGAAAAAATAATTAAATAAAATGTACAAATTATATAGCTTATGGTACAAGCATTCATTGCGTGTACAATTTGTAAAGCTTCCGGTATAAGTTGGAAAAGCTATGTTCATCCATCTTTCATGCTTATTTGTACTCTATAGAAGAGCCGGTTTCCACTTTATCGTCGTCCGTTCCAATTTAAAAAAAAAATTGTGAGCCTCACATATATTGAACAACAATTAATATTAAAAAAAAATATGGGCCCCATATTAAACACCAATCAGTATTAAAAAAAAAATAGAAGAAAAAAAGTGGAACCCACCACCTCTAAACTCACTGGAAAAAAAAATGGACCATATTAACAAAATCAAGCAATATTAAAAAAAAAAAAAAGTCTCCCATATTAAAAAAACAAACAATGTTAGTACAAGAGCCGGTTGGGCTCACTTTATCGTTGTCCGTTCCAATTTTTTTTTTAAATTGTGGGCCCCACATATATTGAACAACAACTAATATTAAAAAAAAATATGGGCCCCATATTAAACACCAACCAGTATTAAAAAAAATAGAAGAAAAAAAGTGGAACCCACCACCTCTAAACTCACTGGAAAAAAAAAAGTGGACCTCATATTAACAAAATCAAGCAATATTAAAAAAAAAAAAGTGAATCCCATATTAAAAAAACAAACAATGTTAAAAAAAAAAAAAGTACATCCTATATTAAAAAATCAAACAATTAAATCAATAATGATGGATTCATTGCCATATGCGTATCAACCCATTAGTGGGAGCACATGAAATTATTGTACAGCAACATACTTAAAATACTTATATATTAAAATAAGATAAAATTTAATTACTTTTTCATTTTTTCCTTACTCTAATAAATGTGAAAAGAGATTAATGTCATAAAAGAAAAAATAATATTAAATGAAGATCAAATAATTAATAAGGTAAATTAGTGAAATTATAATTCTAATTGACGTTTCCTTAAAAAACCTATAGAAGAGCTTAGGTTTGCTCAACTTTTTTAACGTCCGTTCCAATTTTTTTTTTTTTAAATTGTGAGCCCCATATATATTAAACAACAACTAATATTAAAAAAAAAAAAAAAAAAAAAAGTGGGCCCCATATTAAACACCAACCAGTATTTTAAAAAAATAGAAGAAAAAAAAGTGGAACCCACCACCTCCAAACTCACGGGAAAAAAAAAGTGAACCCCATATTAACAAAATCAAGCAATATTAAAAAAAAAAAAAAAAAGTGAATCCCATATTAAAAAAATAAACAATGTTAAAAAAAAAAAAGTGCATCCTATATTAAAAAATCAAACAATTAAATCAATAATGATGGATTCATGCCACATGCGTATCAATCCATTAGTGGGAGCACATGAAATTATTGTACAGCAACACACTTAAAATACTTATATATTAAAATAAGATAGAATTTAATTACTTTTTCATTTTTTCCTTACTCTAATAAATGTGAAAAGAGATTAATGTCATAAAAGAAAAAACAATATTAAATGGAGATCAAATAATTAATAAGGTAAATTAGTGAAATTCTAATTCTAATTGACGTTTCCTTAAAAAATCGTGTAAAAAATAACATGACAAGTAAAATGAGTTAAACAAAAAATATTTACTAAAAATTAAAAAATAGAAGTTCTTCATTTAAATAGAAAATCAAATTTCTACTTTATTTCATTTTAAACATGTAAAATTAATATAATAATTTGAATTAGAATTATCCAAATCAAAATTTGATAAAAAAAATTTTATGTATTACTTTACTATTACTACTGTATAGAAGAGCCGGTTATAGAGGCAAGATCGTCATCCGTATTCGGTCCCACTTTTTTATTTAAGGGCAAAAAAAAAAATCTTTTGTGGCCCCACCCACTTTTTTATTTAAGGGCAAAAAAATGACGTTTTATATTTTATATTACCAACTCTTCTAAAAAGTAGATAGAAATATTTTATTATATTTCTATTTTTCTATTATATAGAAGCATCGGTTTATCCATACTCTTAATAAATGCTCAATATAGTTAAAAAAAAAAAAAAAAAGTGGACCCCACCCTCTCCAAACTCATTAAAAAAAAAAAGTGGACCCCACCCTCTCCAAACTCATGAAAAAAAAAAAATGAACCTCATATTAAAAAAAAAGGCAATGTCAAAAAAAAAAAACGTGCACCCCATATATTAAAAAATCAAACAATATTCATGTAATTCCCAAAGTATCCCCATCAAGTCAATAATAGTGGATTCATTGCCACATGCATATTAACCCATTAGTGGGAGCAAATGAAATTATTGCACAACAAAAAACATGGACTCCATATTATTACTTTTCTTCAAAATATTTAATTGCAGTATTTGCTATTCCGCCATGTCATTTATTTGTTATGTTTACTAAAATAAATATACTTAAAACATATATATTTAAAAAATAAGATACAATTTAATTACTTTTTTATTTTTATTCTTACTCTAATAAATGTGAAAAGAGATTAATATCAAATGAAAATCAAATAATGAATAAGGTAAATTAGTCAAATTATAATTCTAATTCACGTTTCCTTAAAAAACTATGCAAAAGACAACATGACAAGTAAAATGAGCTAAACCGAGAATATTTACCAAAAATTAAAAAATAGCATTTCTTCGTTTGAATAGAAAATCAATTTCTACTTTGTTTCGTTTTAAACATGTAAAATTAATTTAATAATTTGAATTATAATTATCCAAATCAAAATTTGATAAAAAATAATAAGTATTTTACACCTTTAAATTAATCGAATTAAAATTGAAAGTATCAACTGATGCTTAAATATTGCTATTATTTTATCTCAAAGAGAGGAAAATAGTTTTCTTTTAAACAAATCTTCTCTTTTAAAAAGTATTAATAAATTTTCGTAGCAAACACGAATATAATAAAGTTTTAAATACGGAGCACAAATTATAATGTTATATTAATCGTATTTTGAACATAGTGTGTGTGTGTGTGTGTGTGTGTATATATATATATATCTAAACACAACTACATATACATAGATACACTAT
This sequence comes from Lycium ferocissimum, assembly GCF_029784015.1. Classification (NCBI taxonomy): domain Eukaryota; kingdom Viridiplantae; phylum Streptophyta; class Magnoliopsida; order Solanales; family Solanaceae; genus Lycium; species Lycium ferocissimum. The sequence goes on along the minus strand of NW_026727811.1, from coordinate 22,254 downwards.
AATCCGAAGTGTTGGGCCCATGCGCAGCACGGGCATAGACCATCTTGTATATAATAGAAATATTACCCACGAAAAGAAGATCACAATATGTCTCGTGGAAAATATTGAAACTTATCCCAACAGTTCTACCAAATCTCAACAAAATCTTCTCCACAGCTTGATTATTCAGCTAGACAATCATTTGATTATCATATTTAAATGTCTTAATCTTATAGTGCACGTAGTACTTTAACTTGATGATTGTGTTTATTTTCAATTACTTTTTCCAAAGCACTGATTAATCTGAACAACAAATTAATACTTGATTGTAAAATTAAATAAAATTTAATTGATTGTGTCATTTGAAGAGTCTTGTCGTTTTATTTCAATTAATTAATGAGGACTAAGGAAGATAGAATAGAAACCTGTCCTAATCTAGTCTCTGTGTTATTACCCCTCCCTTAGTCTTTTAAACATGTCTGTCACATCATAAGTGATTAAAGGTTGTAGGCGTGCTATGGATAACATTGGACATGGATTTGTCCTCCAACAAAAGAAATCTTGAGAATTTGACTACAAACAGATTTTTTTTAAGCTTATGGGATTGACAATGCTGATCTTCTTAAGATCTGCTAAATCCTAACCTGTCATAATTGCTTAGCTGAATCATTTTCTAGATAAGGTTTGAAAATAGATGAAACCTCTCTCTCTCTCTTCTTTTTCCGACCAACATGATGAGGAAGAAAATTTCGCCATAGTTCTAAGTTTTCAATTGTATGTGTTATCTAATGGTCCGTACTCAGTCGTGTTGAGTTTTAGAATTTATTTCCCAATTTGAGACTTTTTGTAGATTTATTTAATGTTTTATGATTTGTGGGTACGGGTGGCACGGGCCTGAGGGCTCTGGTGCGTTTCGGAATGCTTAAATCAAATCTAGCGATTTTAAAGAATAAGAGTACTAGCGATTTTACAGAATAAGAGTTGACCAAGGTCAAAGATGTGATTAGACGGACTCGAACTTATAATTTGAAAGTTTTCATAAGTTCGTATGATGATTTTGAACATGTACGTATGTTCGGATTGTAACAGGACCCGGTTGTAACCGTATTTAAGTAAATTGTATATTGTTGAATTATAAACCAAAATGGTATACATTAAATCAAAAGGATATACAGTAAAACAACTCGTCTTTTTCAGTAGTTCAACTTAGCAATTTCATCCGACACTTCTTCAGATCAACGTATTGAGCTCAAAGTTCAACTTAAGTGTTGGGCTTTAAAGACATGAGCTTTAAAGATGAGTGTAGTGTGAATTGGAAAATGGTGAAAAAATAAAATAGAGGGAAATGAAATTCAAATAAATTTCATAGTGCAAAGGCACTTTGTCCCTCATTAGTGAGGGAAAACACTACTTATGCGCTTATATCTAGCTCTTAAAGAGTTGAGAAGAGAGACTCTCCTCACGCCATCTTCGTCGCTCGGCTCGACTTCGACATTTGGCTATTAGTGATCAGATTGATTGATCTTTTTTGGTCCAGTGTGATTAATCCATTAACCTTGACAACCGTGAGGAGATTAGATTTCTTAAGGACACACAAGAAACTCGTGAGCTCAGAAGTTTTCTATTTCATCTAATTTCTATTGTTAACATTTTTCTGATTTTATAAAGCAGAAACTGGTTTTAGGAAATTACTGGAAAGTTACTGATTGTAGTAAATTACTGGTTTCAGTAAAGTTCTTATGAATTACTGAATTTGAACACTTAGGGGTCGTTTGGTAGAAGGAATAAGCTTGGATATCCCAGCACTAATTTTTATACCATGTTTGGTAGAAAGTATAAATTTATCCTGGGATAAATTTATACCTTATACCAAACGTAGTACAAAATTAGTCTTTAGATATCCCAACATACCTTCTTATCCCACTTATGCTGGGATTATTTTATACCATCTTTTAGATGGTATAAAATAATCCCAATAGATGGGATAAATTAGTCCCGGGATAATTTCGACTATCTACCAACCGAACCCTTAGAGAAAACATTAAGCCCCTTCAAAGCATTTCCACTATACAATATACAGTATGTAAAATGGTATATTGTGTTCTTCGCTGAAAATCAACAATCTCTTCAAATGTACCTCAACAATTTCGACAAAATTCCAAATTCTACTCCAAAATCCCCACCAAATTGACTCAAAATTTAGCCTGAACGTCCAATCAATATTTTGAGGACATCCTAGTAAGAATTAGGTCAAAGCAACTAAAAACTCAAAAACCGATTTATGAATTTTTAAGTTTCAAGATCCTCAATATGGTTTTTTTCTTCTTAAAACAAATATTCGAAATTCAACATTAATACCACAGTTCACACATCAAAGAACAACACCTGATTAAACCAAATAGCAAAACACTTCAAACACACACGAAAATTCAAAACTGGAATTTTCGCTCATACCAGTTATTGGAGAAGGACATGACTGTTTGTCACTTAAGGGATTGGTGTTGGGTAGGCTGGTAATAAGTTTTTATTGGGCCGGGGGCGGGGGGGAAGGGCGGGGGGGGGGGGGGTAGATATTTTGTGTAACTATTTTCAAAAAAGATAAAACGAGTGATTATTATGGTGTGTCGGTATATAGTGTAGAAGTTAATTACTACATACTACCATTTTGATTCATTGGGCCTTCGATTATTGGACAGTGTTTTCATATAGAGGCTGGACCTTATATATGATTGACCTTTTACCTGGGAAGACTAGACGAAAATTTGGGCAATTCAGCTTCTATTGCATCCCACAAATATAAGTCCTAATTTATTAAAATGTAGGTAGTATTTAACAAAGGGTAAAGGGTAAAAATGCTTCTACTTTTTGGGAAAAGAGTAAAAATATCATCAAGATTCTTAGCATTTGGGTCAAAAATACCCCTCCTCATTAAAGTTTTCAAATATATCCCTATCTTAACTAAATCCCCAAAAATGAGATCGGGTTATTTTAATTTCTGTTAAGAACGATATTTAAAAACTTTAATGAGAGGGTTTATTTTTGACCCAAATTTGTAACGGAGGATATTTTTAAATTTTTTTCCCAAAAAAAAAGAGGGTATTTTTGACCCTTTTCCCTTTAACAAACTGTTTGATAGCCACTCTTTTGACACGGAAAATATTTGGACAAAAATACTCCCAACTTAAAAGACGGAAGAACTCCAAGCACCTCTGCTGAAATTTGAAGCTTTTACGAGTGAAACTCCAACACAGTATGTTGAGTTCAAAATTCTCAACAGGTGAAACTCCAACACTGTTCGAAACTTTTAAAGGTGAAACTCCAACACACCATGCTGGACTCCTCTAATCTTAGTGAATAGGATTATACTGTGTTTTCTTCTGTTTCTCAAATAAAGTTTTCAACTCCAGGTTCTTCTTCCTTGTAATTGTTAATGCAGTCAACGTTCTTGTCACGCCCCAAAAACTGGAGGGCCGGACCGGCGGCTGGTGCTATATTCGGATCATGACCCACTCCCAAGCCTAATCGCGTTGCAGGGCTCTATTGTCTGAATCAATGATGGTTCGAAGTACCACTTAAATGGTTCACGCCTTCATGGTGGTCATCATAGCTGACCAATAGCTGAATGGACTCCACTCGGGGTGTACCACTTTAGAAGCATGAGGACAGGACACAAATGCGCCTTATTGAAGAATGTACTCATTCTAATTCTATGCAGGTGCCAGTGCCAGTTTCACATATATGGAAGGCCAGGCACCTAAAGACGCCTGGTACCATTCCTGCTGCAGCAGAAACTAAGACCCCTTCAGCACGGCATCAAAAGAGGCAAGTGCTATAGACTCATCATACAATGGATTAATGTGGTACCCAAGAGAAATGTAGTTAATGTTGACACCATCTCCAACAGCCTCATCCATACCCAGCAAGATAATCCGAATCCTACAGTCCCGGTCCCTCGTAAACAGCCAGTCTAGCATGTGGGGCAACTCCTCTAGCTTTTCCTTTGGCATATCTGAAGTACGAAGCAGATTGAACATAGTTTTCAGCAGCAATGGAGGCTACATGTGTGCCATGTCCGGAATAATACCTAGCAGAATTAATGGAAGTTTCCACACAACGATTGGCTGCCAAAACTCCCTGATTGAAATAATTAGCACCAATGAGTTTCCTGCTTCACACCGAAGAGTTAAAATCTGTTCCCTCACAATAGATTCCCTTCCATCTTTTTTGGGATTTCCCGCATACCATCATCCTTAAAGCAAGCATATCTGGCCAGATGCCTGACTCAATTTTACCTGTGATCATACCTTGGCCAAATCTAGAGGCTGGCCAAAGCCTGAAGATGGGTTGAGCTTCAAGAACTCAGAAGTTTGGTAGATTTGGAGTTCAATAGACCTATCTTTATAAGCTGAAATGAAGGCCAGAGATCAGAGACTTCTTGAAAAGCTTCTAGTTCATCTTTGAACAAAACCGCACTAAAGCCACGAAATTCATTATTATAGGAATGAAGGAGCTTTGTACCAGAAAGTTGGCCATTAGAGAGAGGACTGGCAATCTTGATGAGATGAATGATGGAGGAATGCCATTGATAGTGGCTAGCAAAGACTTCAGGCATGGAGGACTTCTCCAAGTGCACAATTTAAGTTGGTTCTCTCTGCAACACAGATAAGAGGAGCAAACAGAAACCATGAAAACAAGAAACCAATAAATTTAGCCCACCCCATGATTGATCTGTCTGGTTTCTAGAGCTATGCCACCATTGGTCAAACATGCATCACCAACCAACTGAAGCATCTGTATTGAGCCATAGTTTCCAGATCATATTCCATGGCCATTGCGAAGAGGCCATTACTGGTCCATTTCCAGAGAATCCTACTAAGTGTCCATTTCAGCCTCAACTCCAGTATTAGTTGAGCCACACTTGTTACTTCCCAATCAAAGCAGTTTCATATAAAAATCACAATCTACTCACTTCCTGATCTACTGTGGACAACAGTTTATTCAACTGCTTCCACTAACCTAAATAGATCTGGATATTTCAGCTCCAGGGGTGTGTGTCGAACCATGTATCTTGTGGTTGTGGGAGCATGTTGGGCCTAAAAGGCACCTAAAATATATTTACTTGTTTTGCGCATAAGAGTTTGAGAATCCATGTAGGTCGCTGTCAACTTCAAGTTGAATGTGCATCAACAAGTTATGAGAATTTGCAAGAACTCTCAGATACTTGATTAATATACCTGCTGCAACATGGAACATGAGCTGTCAATTGGTATTAACATCTTAAATTATAGCAGATTATGCAGGAATACTAAGTATATAACCTTACTAGCTGAAATAAAGGTGCAATCACCTGAAGTTATTAAAGGCTTAGAGAAAAGTGAATGAATAGAGACCAGGATGGTTCCTTGATGTGATACATACAACACTGTAGAAGGGAGTTGAGGAATATTTCTTCAGAAAGTATAGAGTTGCACTAATTGTTTACATCTGCCCACCAAGCAATGAACTAAAAAATCATATCTTGCTTTCGCTAACGTTTCCTCGAACAAAATGCAGTTTTTATCGATTTTATTCTCCACCATCTTAATATTTTTCAGAAGGCTACGCTTTGAGTTCAGCAACTAATGCAAAGCTCTAGTTCCAATTCTACAATTACGTTCTACCAATAATCTTTACAAGAGCAAGATCCATTGGTAAAATGGTGAAACCGGCTACGATCTCTAACGACTATCTCGCGATCGAAGACCTTCGATGTTAGTTTTATGGCAAGGTGGCAATCAGCACAGACCCTTAAGTTCTTCACAATTCGAATAGGGATCCCAGGTGGTGTACTAATCAACATGAATGCAATTGCAATTTTTTCACTATGGTAAGCCAAAGCAGTCTCCTTCTCCTCTTCCTCTATATCAGCAAGCACATTTGATGTGTGAGGGACATAACCTTCCAATCTCAACAATCTAGTCATTTCTGCAAGCATAGCATATATAGCCTCAGTTTTAGGATGGGATCTGTCTCCCATAACAAATTCATGCACACGATTACCCAACTCAACAAGGCTATGCCCTGGCACCTTTTTCACCCCTTCTTTAAGCATAGTTCTCCTTAGTTGATGCACATCTGACCAACGCCTCTCGGCTGCATAAAGGTTTGAAAGGAGCACATAATCCCCAGAATGTTTAGGTTCTAACAGCTTAAGGTGATTTCTAGTTATCTCCGCTAGAGCTAAATGACCATGTATTGAGCACGCACCGAGTAATGTTCGCCAAATCACAGCATTGGGTTGCAACGGCATGTCTTTAATATACTCGTACGCCTTTTCCACTAAACCAGCCCTTCCTAACAAATCAACCATGCAGCCATAATGTTCAATTTTCGGCTTAATTCCAAACAACTTTTGCATCCTTTCGAAGTAAGCAAACCCTTTATCCACCAAACCACAATGGCTACAGGCGTATAAGACCCCGACGAATGTGATCTCAGTAGGCACAAATCCTTTTCTTTCCATTTCCTTGAAAAGCTCAAGTGCTTTCTCACCAAAACCATTGACAGCCAAACCTACAATTAAAGATGTCCAAGACACTACACTATCCTCCTCCAACTCATCAAAAACTTGTTCTGCCTCTTTTACATTCCCAGATTTAGCATAAAGATCCAAAAGGGCATTTGCAGCATGTAAATTCTTATCCAATCCCACCTTCAACATATACACGTGCGCGCGTCTACCCAATGCTAACGCACCAAGCTCAGCGGAAGCAGTCAACAAACTAACCATAGTAAAACCATCAGGCCTAACACCTTCCAAAACCATTTTCCTGAAAAGGGTCAACGTTTCATTAGGTCTACTATTTAAAGCATAGCCATTAATCACTGAATTCCATGCCACAAGATTCTTGTCAGACATTTCCTCAAACACCTTATGTGCATTTTCTGCTTGACCAATTGCTCCATAAAAATGAACCAAAGAATTCTGGACGAACACCAATGATTCAAACCCATTTCTAATAGCCACACAATGCACCTTTTCTCCTTCCCTAACATCAATCACCTTAGCAATAGCTTTTAGAACAAAAGGGTATGTATGTGTGTCAGATGCAACATTATTCACACACATTTTATTGTGTATTTCAATAGCTGGATATGGGTTTTCACTCTCAGCATAACCTCTAATCATAGTATTCCAAGTGAAGATATTTGGGAACTGAATTTGATTAAAGATTTTTTGGGCATAAGACATTGGGCCTGAAAGGGAAACAAGAGCGAAAATCAAGTACTTGCCCATTTCAGGGCTTGATAAAGGAATGCCACGCCTGATGGAAAAAGCATGTACTTGCTTGAATTTGTAAGTTGAGGAAGCACATGAAAGTAAAAGGGCAATGCATTTCTTCAATACGTATGGTTTTGTGCTCTCTCCACTAATGTTATTTGACTGCATGGTTTCAGAGTGATGTTATACTCTATGCTTGTGGACTTGTGAGTGCTTTGATAAGTTGACAAATTATTTGTCCATAACAAGTGATGTCCCTGTTGTGAAAAAAAAATAAAAAAAGAGATGGTCAGAAAAATAAGTTAACCGCGCTCTATAAGTATAACAAGATGTTGATGCTCGTGCGAATAGGCCTGATATGAGCTAACGCCAAATGTAATATTAGTATGATAATATTTTCGTTCGAAGAAATACGTACAGAAAATTATTTGATTTTATTTCATCTCAAAGTTTTTTTTCGTTGAAATCTTTACATTCTATTGGTCCTAACCAAAATTTTAGTAATATAATTTAATAAAGTAACATAACTTATTATTTTTTAATTATGAGAACATTCAATTCTTAAGTTGTAAAACACTAAGAATGTAACATTCTATCTGTTTTTTACTATCGCTTAATGCTATAAATTTATTAGGTTTGCAAAAGATATATATTTGCTTCTTAGGTTGAATTGTATTTTATACAACAACCGCGAGTCATTATACATTATTCTCCTGAAGATCAATCATTTCTTATTTACCATTCACAAATAAAATTTAGAAAGTTTAGCGCATAATTCAAATGCATAATTTATCTCGACAGATAGCAGAAAAGTTGTTAGCATGATACAATATTTGCTTCTGTTCTTCTTTCATAATTACAATGATATATTGTTAATAAGTACTTTTATCATTTATATCAATTTAGTGAAAATATTATCGTGTAGTCTCACATCATAAATGTATTTTCTTTAAAATTTAATTTAAATTCTACTAAAGTTTATGTTATGTAGTTACACATCTAATTAATTTTTTGACCCATATATTTTTCTTTTATTTCAAAATTTATTCTTATTAATGTTAATTGGTTATATAATTTCTCAAATTGCAATTATTTTATTCATTATTTTGTCAGCTTTTTAAATAAAAATTCACTTGAATCTTTTTATTTATATTACTAATAAGTTGTATGTTCAAAACACGATTAATATAACACTGTGGTTTGTGCTCCGTATCGAAAACTTTATTACATTAATGTTTGCTACGAATACAAAGTTTGCAAAATTTATTAATACTTTTTAAAAGAGAAGACTTGTTTAAAAGGAAACTATTTTCTCCTCTTTGAGACAAAACAATAGCAATATAAGCATCGCTTGATAACTTGAATTTTAATTCGATTAATTTAAAGGTGTAAAATATTCTACTGTTAATGTATGTAGATTGGACCTAAACAATACTTATTATTTTTTTATCAAATTTTGATTTGGATAATTCTAAAATTAAATCAAATTTACATTAGTTCAAATTATTAAATTAATTTTACATGTTTAAAATGAAACAAAGTAGAAATTTGATTTTCTATTTAAACGAAGAACTACTATTTTTTAATTTTTGGTGAATATTCTTGGTTTAGCCCATTTTACTTGTCGTGTTGTCTTTTGCGTGTTTTTTTTTTTAAGGAAACGTCAATTAGAATTATAATTTGACTAATTTACCTTATTTATTATTTGATCTCCATTTAATAATTTTTTTTTTCTTTTACGACATTAATATCTTTTCACATTTATTAGAGTAAGAATAAAAAAGAAAAAGTAATTAAATTCTATCTTATTTTAAAATATAAATATTTTAAGTATATTTATTTTAGTAAACATAACAAATAAATGACATGGCGGAATAGCAAATACAACAGTTAAATATCAAGATTAGATCTCAGTCTAATATAAGAAAAGAAAGAAAATTATATAGTTTGACTACTTAACCTTTTGAAGAAAAGCAATAATATGGGGTCCACATTTTTTGTTGTACAATGATTTCATTTGCTCCCACTAATGAGTTGATACGCATGTGGCAATGAATCCACCATTATTGACTTAATAGGCATACTTTGGGAATTACATGAATATTGTTTGATTTTTTTAATATGGGATCCACACCTTTTTTTTTACATGAGTTTGGAGGTGGTGGGGTCTAATTTTTTTTTTTTTTTTTTACATGAGTTGGAGGATGATCCTCCTCCAAACTCGTGTTTCTATAATAGTATATAAAACGGAACAAGTTATCGGCCGCTAGTTCAATATACATATTTTGCTTTTATTTTGGTGAACTGTTATTTATATCAATTTTTTAGAAAAAAAAAAAGAAAGATAAAATACCAGAGTCGTGGATAGGGGGTTTGATTTCTTATTTGGTAGAGATAATGGATTAAAAAAAACTCTCAACTATCACATTTGTATTAGTTTCATACTTAAACTATGTCTAGCTTATGATACCCCCGAATATAAATTTCAAGTGCTAAAACCGTCCTAAAGTGTCACATTTTTATCAATTTCATACTTAAACTATGTCTTGTTTACATTTACCCGCTGGACTATAACTTTCAAGTGCTAAAATATCCAAGTTAATTCCTTAAATTGTCACTCATGTTTTAAGAATTGCCTTGTAAAATCACTTTTGTTTTTTTTTAGGACGAGGATATCACTCAACTATCACCATTTTTCTTAGAATATACTGAACACCACAAAACTCTCCTTCTCTCCTAAGTGGCATGGCATGTCACATTAAAACTCTTTTTTTTAATAACAAACTTATTTAACTCATAGAACATCATTTAATCCAACTCAATCCATATCTTATATCTGATTTAGACCAAAATATCCAAAGAAGTGATTTTATACTTGATATTATTGGATGGAATCATGGGAAGTAACAAAGGTTTGATACTCGATTTTATACCCGTTATTTTGTGGTAGCTAGGGGAATTTGGACAGCGAACAGAGGTTTCTAGGGGATTTTGGACAGCGAACAGAGATTTCTGGCAGATTTTGGACAGCGAACAGAGGTTTTCGCAACTTTTATGAAAATTCTTGGAAACTTCAACTACCAAACTAGCTAGAACAAAATCAACAAATATATAGTTAATATTTGTCCAACTTCTGGAAAAAAAGATTGTTAGGACAACTCGTAGCATACAAAAAACTTAGAGTTAAACATCTTAATATTGAATTAAATAAATTTAAAAAAATAAAAATGTTGTCCACCATACTTCAACTCTCCAAAATATGAAGGCATAATATTTTATTAACCGGGTCTAATAATAGTTGTAATTGTTCAGTACTATTGAACTTTGTGTTCAGTCATTACAAGTGCAATTTAAATAATTTTATCTACTAAAGTTTGAACTCTCATTGTTACTCCCAAACGCACACGCAAGTATACGTGGTTGTACAAGTAACGATTGAAAAGTTTGTTGTCCTAAAGTATCGATTAAAAGAAATTAATAAAACAAACGTCTTATAACTAAAGAGACTGGGATGAAAACTTTAAGGTTTATCAGATGCGAAAGAGTTCCAGGGTTATGGTTTCCAACAATCCAATTGAGTCTGACCATTCTACCTCTTTTATTTCCCGAGTTACTAGTTAACGGGTTAATATTTAATTTATGAGTATCTTCGAATTGCTCACAAGTCTATTCAAGCTACTCTAACGTCTATATCCTATGATTGTCAGAAAATAGCAAGAACACATTTAAATCTCCAAAACCAACTAAGCGATTCCTTTTCTCAAGTGTTTAACTATTGTCCAGATAATCAAAAAATTAAGCACAAGAATAAATAAATGACCTAAAGATGGAAATTCAATAGATAAAAACTGTCGTCAAACCAACCATCATCTTTTTGCCACAACCCTAGAATTAGAGAGTTTAGGTACTCATGATTCGAGAAGAGATGCACGAATTCATGAATAACATAGAGTTTAATGATGAAAAATAAGATGGAAAAGAAAATAAACCTAAGAACGACGGCTTACAATGCTCAAAATAAGTCTTAGCAGTCGTTCGGAACATAAAAACTCTTATTTATAGTTTAGGGTTAAGTCTAGATACATTCGACTAAATCCCGAACAAATTAGGAAAAACTGTCAACGACGTGTGCCACATGCGTGATACACGCCCATCGCCCAAGGTGTATTGGTCTCTGAATATGCGTGCCACAAGCGCGTCACTTGGCCATCACTCAAGCACAAAATCTTTGTCAGAGAAGTGTTTTATGTGCGCCACAAGCGCAACGCGTGCCCAACACTTATGTCCCTTCGGTGATCGAGTTTTCTCTAAGTGTTGTGCGATCCTCTTGTCGTTTCGTTTTCGTGCAATACACTTTCAACTTCAGCCAAAGTTTTTTGGAATTCATTCATTCTTGGTTGTTGTACCTAAACATCACAAACATAGCAAGATAAGCTCGCATACAAAGATTTGAACTAAAAGGTGCGATTAAAGTACTAAGAAATAGAAGGAAAGTAATACGAAATATAAATATTTGTGCCAAATATCACCACCCCCCACTTAGACTTTGCTCGCCTCGAGCAAACACTCACCAACTATCAACCTATCAACAATTCACGGTTATGCCATTCAAATAGGTCTACTCAGTCTTCAATTAATACGACCATTTCAAAAACATATTATAAACCAAATCTTGAGTCATTCCTCACTTAAGTCATGCCAATGCTTAAAATTTTCAGTTTAAAAAGCTCACAAAAACCTCCTCAAAATGACTTGTTTTCAATGAAATACGACTCAAGGACACCACTCAAAGCAAAATAGTTATGCTAGTTAACAGAGAAACCGATATTCACCAATATTTTATTGATTACATGCCCTCACCGAAAGAGAGTTGTCCATATATCTCTCATGAATTGAATAACTTTATTACGATGGACATAAATTCAACAACTACGCTCACTCTCACATAGACCATCACATGCCAAATACAACTAACTATAGGTTTGCCCGTAGTGTAACTGCTTCACTAATACAATTACATTGAATCTAGGATCGAGTAGGACTTAAAGGGTTGTAATGTAGGATAAGGGAGATGTAGGGAAAATTTGGATAAAATAGTTACTAACCTCCCTAAGCACTTTAAATATAACATAATCATTTCATGCAAACTTCTCTACCAACCAAATTTTACAACCAACCAACACCCATTCCTCCCTAGTCACACCCATTTGTTTCTTACGTTTAAGCACCATATTTTCGATACCACAACTAGCAAGCGATTCTTCTAACGATTAGGTGCACCAATAGAGTTCACTTAGATTTCAATCAACAACCCTCTCCTTTCACTCACATATCAACTCCAATTATATCACAATAATCAATTAAAGTTCTAAAGGAGTAAAATGATCAAATTAAAGCCAATTTGAACCAAAGGGTACGTGCTTATCGACTGTTACCAAAGAAAAAGCTAAAGGCTAAATGGGATTGACTAGGATATTATGTACGGGCAGGTAAGAGAGGTTTAAATTCTACTAACAAAGAAATGCCTCTATCACTTCTTAGATACAACACACTTCATTTCATTTTACGAACATACAAGGCAAGTTCTAGACGTCAATATAAGCATGGAGCATACACAAAATTTCCTTACACACACATGGCACATAATCAACTCAAGATAGCTCCACATCATCCCTCAAATTAAGCAACAAGATACAATTTACGCCAAGTGGGTCATACATGAGTCAAACAAAATACACACTTAAGTATTTCAAGAGAGGTGATTTGTTTTCAAGGCATGCTTTTAAAATCAACATTGAAAATTGCTCATAGTGCTTTTATTTTACTTAACCCGAGCACCTCGCATTCAAATGGTCTTAAAGGATTGATTGCATTTCCTATGTACTAATTTTCCCTCAAGACGGTCGTCATCCATCCATCGTGGGGAAAAGCCTCTTCTATGATGAAAAAGAAAACTACCTAGATGCCTTATCCCACTACTGAGGGTCTAAAAAGCTAGAAAAAGGAAAATAAAAAAAATAAAAAATAAAAAAAGAAAAATCTTTTTGACTTTTTTCACTGTTTCATTTTTTTTTTCTAAGGGTAACTACTAAATGAACAAGTTAGAAATCCTATTCTAGGAGTAATAAAAATCTACAGCATAGGCATCCTTTATCAAGACGTACCTCCAATCCTACACTTAATTTCATGCAGTGCCCTCAATGTATATGAAAATCAAATAAGAACATAGTAAGGTGAGAGATATTTTTTGAGACCCACTAGGGCCTAGTCATCATCGCTTTCGGCTACATTCTCTCTGTGCTCACCATCAGACGGCTTGAACCTTTCCTCATCATCCTCATCAAAGATCAGGGTCATCATGACATACGACTCCCCTTCATCACTTTCTTCTTCATCTAATTCCATAAGATTAACAGAGTTCACAACCTCATAATTTGGCAATCAGGTTGCAACCCCTAGGAGTGCACACGAGTAAACTATGTGTGAAGCCTCTGTATATACCCCCGAAAGGTCTAAGTGTATCTGTTAGGCTTGCAACACGAGGATCTTATGAATCTAGATGATCAATGTGGACTGCCCCGACCTTTCCTCCGTCGATGTTTCTGGCCCTTTGATTTTGGAAATGTTAATCATATCATTTGGTGCCTCAAGCACCCTATCACGAGGATTTGCCAGATTTTTGTCTAGACGAATCAGTTAGGTAGTGAGGGTGTTGCTGAAGCATAACCTATGAGACTTGCCCTCTCTCACTGGTTGCATCTCTTGAAGCATCCAATAACCTATGTTCACGGGCTGCCTCGTCATGAAGAAATATACCATGCACACTCTCTCCTTCAGCACATTCGTATAATGGTCAAGTGGCATGATTCTGTGATTCAATAAGCGCAACCATACTTGCGCCTCCTTTTGAAAATTGCCCATCTTCATTGTCATGACCCAACCCGAGGGCCGCGATGAGCACCCGGTGCTAGCCCACCCGGGCACCCCTTAACATACTTATACATCACATTCTAGGTGAGCCACGTAATTATATCATGCTTTTTCATTCATCGTTCTAATCTCATTGGGCAACAACATATCTATTATCAATAACATCTATGCCCACATACATGTGCATGCGCCGACAAGGCGATCAAACAACATCCCAAAATATAGGCCCACAAGGCCGAACATATCTAACCATATACACAATGTCTACGAGCCTTTAAGAAGGGTACATCATATCATAACATATTGGCGGACAAGTGAGCCCGCCGTGCCCATGAATATATACACAAAAGAATCTATACCAAAAGCCGAAATTTCCGAAAGAAATGGAGCTCATGCATGTAGTCCCCGAGAAAATACAAATATGGATCAAATTGCTCCCGGCCACCCAAGTGCATGACGCAATGGCCCACAAACAAAGGGACGCGCAGACGAAGAATGTACCGAGTATGTAAAGCATGATCAATATCAATATGGAAGATAATGGATAACATATGAAATAACATAAGATGGGAGATAATATCATCATCATCATAGCACTTACTTGCCTTCCATAGGGACGTTCCATTCCTATCGCATATTCGCATACATACGTTCCTATCCTTGCTCATTTACCTTTCGTATCTATTTTCCCTTCATACTCATACTAGTATCATATACTTTGCACATACATAGCCCTTACTTGGCACTCACATGGTCTTAACATATTCATACTCTAATCGATGTCATATACATAGCATAATCATACTTATATGGATGTCATACATATAGCTTATTCGTACTCATATAGATGTCATATATATAGCTTATTCGTACTCATATAGATGTCATATACATAGCTTATTCGTACTCATATAGATGTCATATACATAGCTATTCGTACTCATATAGATGTCATATACATAGCTTTTTATATAGCCAGACCCGACCACGGGTGTTCGGTGTTTCACGTACTGGCCCTACCAAGGCTGCTCCGGCCCTACCAAGGCCTGTGTGGTTGTTCGTGCACTGGCCCTACCAAGGCTCGGTTATTCGTACCCAATCGTGCCGGGGCGCGCGCGCGTCGTTATATATGGATGTACATATTCATTATATTCTACCCAGCCTTATAAGCTCGGGGTTCACAATAGCCTCTCATGGGCGCACATACATATATATATATATATACACATATTCGTTATATTCTACCTGGCCATGTAAGCTCGGGGTTCACAATAGCCTCTCATGGGCACACATACATACTAGCTCATATCTATCCCTTAGCCTTCTTACTATCGTCATTCATTACATCCTATCTTTAGAGTATTACTCGTCGTATAAGGAACTTAGTACTATCATATCATTTGAGCATCATTAGCTTAATAGCTTCGAGCTTAGGATCAGAGAATATCATGAACTCATAAGAAGATGAACATTTGGCCAAAGAACCATGCCTTATGAAAGAAGGGTTAGCCTTACATACCTTTTCGTACAACTATTCTATCGCTTGAGCGTTCTTCTTCAAAGCTCGCGTTCTAACTTCATCAAGTGCATACTCATATTAGATGGTGGATAGCTTTAGCATTCATAGCTAATTCTAGAGAAATTGACAAGCATCTCTTTTACTTGTACGACTTAAGATACATATCAACTCTCAAACATCAATAACAACATTCGCAATATCATCACAATAGCCTTTAGTCATCTACATTACTCTTACTTCACAATTCACTTCAATTTTCCATATTCATAGTCATAACTCGACAATACGTTCATTCACATACAATGTCATTTTCCACACTCTCAATAGCATTTATAACATGATTATATTCATAAAGCATCAAGAATCATCACTGCTCCAAACGTTTACTCAAAAGTGCTACTATTCACACATTCATGACCCATTACTTATATTCTTTTGTAATCCAAGTATTTTAACTTCCAAATACTTTAAACAACATGGAAACATCATAAAACTTACCGTAGATGGTGTAGGATTGAACCTTGGTTGCATATACCTCACTTGAGCCAAACCCTAGATTTCCTTTCACTTGAATTTCTTTGCTTTCATGAACTTTAATGGTTTCTCTTACTTTGATTCACTTGGTTTGATGATAACAACCTTTGATTTCCTTTGGATTCTTGTTCATGAAACACATATGAGGCCCTAGAGCTTTTAGAGAGAAGTAGAGAGATGTTAGGAATGAAATAATGAAGTTGGAAACTCATTTAAAGACTTGAAACATTTCGGTCCATGGAGTTCCACCTGACGTTCCACGGTCCGTTTTTAACCCAAGATGGTCCGTGAAACTGGTTGTGGTTCACGACCGCCGATTCTGCTTTTCGCTGGTAGTTCCACGGACCCATCCACGGTCCGTGGAACACACGCTGGCCGCGTTTCATCACTGCCACATCAAGTTCGATCCCGTCGTCTCGTTTGATCTCCAATCCTTATGGAACCTTCTTAGCACTTGTTTATCACTTCATTAACAATCTAAGGGGCGTTATAACTCTTCCTCAACACATCATTAAGTTTTCATCAACTTACTACTCATAAAACCTTTCCGATACTTATCGTATACATGGCCTTCTCTTGGCAACTTTCTCATCTAACATCGAATGTCTTTCAAATCTTATTTAGAATCATCAATTGCTATTTCTCACTTATTGAAACATCGTATACTTCGTATTCCTCATTAGCCTATTCACTGTGCATCAACGGAAAATTTCCCGAGGTGTAACATTCATACTCTTGTGCCTCAGGTATTTGCCGTCATACCGAGCCCATTTAGCCTTGGAATTAGGCCCACAAAGTGTCTCCCGTGTGGCCTTGTAGTCGGGCCTCTGGATGAATTCCCTTAAAGGCTCGATCGGGTAATCAGGAACATCAAGGGCCGCACACAAAGAGGATACTGCCAATGTCACCCCATTGTGTCACGCCCCAACTAGGGGAATTATACTGGCACCTACCATTTCCCACCTCGATAGGGGAACCCTTTCCCAAATTATTCATTCAACCACAATAAATAAATCAAGGCAATCGAGTATAAGTCTCAAACATAGATGATAATAAGGATAGTGAATAAGTGCGGAAATAATACAACAATCCCAAGGAATCTAGTTGTCACGACCCAAACCGAAGGGCCGCGACTGACACCCAAGACCCTACTCAGTTGAGTGCCATACTACTATTCCATCCAGGAGTCACAACTTTTTGTGAACCTTTAATCTATGAAATGACGCTTCCGTCAGGTAAAAAAAAACTTTTCAATAAACCTCCTTTTCGTCAAAATCGGACTTCTCCTTTATCGTTAATTCAAAGAAAACCTTTAGTCACAATAAAATCTTTAAAAATAAGCATAAAAACACATCGACCTATATGGTCGCTTTACACAACTGTCGACATCTCGACGCACTATCCACAAGATACTGTCTGTAAAAGTCTTTAACATACACAAGATACCATAACATAAGTACTCTGACTTGGCAACACTTCGAACTGAGATGGAGCTCACCAATCCAGCTAATAGCCTGGGAACATCCTATAGCCAATGTCCTCTACTCATCCGTATACACACACATGCTGGCATGAAAAACAGCCCCCCGTGCAAAGTGGACGTCGCATAAATAATGTACCGAGTATGTAAGTGCAGAATCGAAACAATATATCTCAACTCGAATGATAAAAGAAATGCACTAACTGCACTGTACAACACTACGAATCATGTATGCATATGAGCTTCTAATACATCATGAGTATATATGTATATAATGTATGCCTTCACACTGCTCGTGGCCTCTTCGAGCATAATAACATAATGCACTTTTGAAAACATGTATATATGTATATGCACCTTTACCCATTTGCTCCTTCGAGCTTCACCCCGTCGGGCATCATATCATAATGGCCCCATCTGGCACTTTGGCATCTCAATCATCATATATCAGCTGATCAGGTGGTTTGCGTATATAACGCCTTAGCCCTTTTCCCTATGCCCCATGAAATCATGCGATACTTATGTACATAGATATATATACATAAATATAGGTATGCAAATGCATAATAATCTTTGTAAAACATCAAAAGACTCCCTTCGGAGCAACTTTTAGTTCAAAATGGGAACTTCTGCCCCTTTTCATTTGTCTCTTTCGAGACTTAAATCAAACATGGAATGCATATGAATAAAGAAACCTTATTTAATGTCTCCTTCGGATTTAGATCATTATGAAAAATATTAACTTATGGATGTACCTTCTCGACTTAAGAGGTCAAGGATACGAATATCCCTACACCGCCTAGGAATAGCAGTCTTTGGAATCCGTTTATTTGCCGGGTCTGCTCGTGATAATGTAAGGAGCTTCATCACTACCATAATCATCACCACTATCATGTCTCACTTTGAATGATCCATAACATAAGCAAAGGCCACAAATCCTGAATATAATCAAGAATTATGTAGCACGCTCAAACATAAGCTGAGGCCACATGTTATGTAGCACGCTCAGACATAAGCTGAGGCCACATATTCTAAATATAATCCAAATTATCTAGCACGCTTCGGGCCACGTCATGAAATCATCTAGAACCTTAGGCTTGGAAATCTCTAGGATTTGGAGTCATCGTAAGAATATTCAGAAATTATAGACTTCTGGTATTTCTAGGAGTAAAAATATTATGGATATCATGTATGGAGTCAAAACATAAGAATCATGCCTTTGAAAGAAAGGGACGAGCCTCAACATACCTGATTGATCTCCTACGAATTAACGCTTATTCTCCCGAACTTGCAAATCTACATTTAAGAGAAATTATACTACCGTTAAAATTATCGTCATAGGCCTATCTCAAGTCCTTAAACCAAACTCCTTTAGAATCTGCCAAAATTCGGGCAACATCTCCCCTGTTTATATGCCTAGCCCGAAATCACAATCCAGCAACCAACAACAACAACAACAACAACAACAACAACAATAATATTATCAATACCAATATATTCCATAAAACATCCCACACGATATTTTCTAAATTTCTCAACTCATAAATTCATTATCCGATCATTTAATAGCTTTTCCTCCGTAAATAAGCTTAAATCAATACTTATAAGGGAAGATCATACCTTTCACCCGCTAGACCTGCGATATCTTCAATTACAACCTTGAATCCAAGCCATGTTTCGCCTCAATACGATATTATAATCACAACTATACGCTGTCCGGGCCTAAATATGGAGACTTCACTTAATTCACTGGCAAATTTGAATGACGAAAGCTGGGGGAAGTTCCAATATTTGGGACTTTTTTGGGGTGTTTGTCTGAAAATATAAGGAGGTAAGCCCCTTATATAATGCCCATAATCTGCCCGCACCGACTCAGATTTGCCCAAATACGCTCGCGTGGGTCTGGGGCGCGCGTTTTGCGTTGTGCTTATTTTTTCCGCCGCGCGTTCGTTCAAGAAAATGTCATAACTTTGATACCAATTGGCCATATTGGCGTAGGCTCCATGACCTATGGTTGGAAATCTCTTCAATTATCTACAACTTTCATTTTTGGTGTGTTTCCAAATTCCAAACTTATAATAGCGTTTTGCCCCTCCAAGTCAAATCATCCGAAAACGTATGCTTAAATCATCCTTTCTTTGGAGTGCTTATATATTTGGGCTTAAGGTCCTTCTTAAGACTTGCTCAACTTCCCATGTATTATTCATATAACTTTTCATATGCCCTCTTTATAAACCTCGGCATGACGTGGTCCCCACCTTACTTAATACTGCTATTGAAAACTCATCAAGTAACGTGTTAACTGATTACTCCATACGTCTCCAAATGTCATATATATATATATATATATATATATATATATATATATTATACTCGTATCATATAATCTTCATCCCCGACCCGAGTTTGTAAATTTTCTCAACGCATTCACTTCCCGTGGTGGCACGTTCGCGCTCGAGTTGGCCCTTGGCCTCTCAGGCGTTCGCGCCACTCTCGGCGCGTTCGTGCTATTTTTCCCCCTGCCCGCCATCCCAACTTGTAACGTCCATATCTCCTTACCCTAATGTCCTATCATGAGCAAATAGCTGAAACCTAACTCATGAACTTTCCTGGCTTTGCTTTGTCTCAAACTCATCACGTTCCAAAAGATATCCTTCCTCCAAGTCGACCATAAACCATAGTTTTCTAAAATTCACCGCTTCCCAATCCTCTCGTGGCTTATTAATTCGAACTAAACCCTTCATGATCATAAATTAAACGCATGCAATCATACATGCCCTTGAAAGTAACTCCAAAATCCACACTTAGGGCGACCGACACTTACGAATTTCAATGTATAGAACTACAGGGTGTAACACTAGTCTAAGGCCATACAAGAGCCGCTACCACAAATACTATAAGTATGAATATAAAGAATCTGGTCTAAGGCTATACAATAGCCACTACTACAAATACTATAAGTATGAATATGAAGACATGTCTGATAATGGAATACTATCTCAGATTGTCACACCCCTACTTGATGGGGCATGATGGGCACCCGACCCTTACTTAGGGCCGAGCGAACCCGCTGATCCTCGTGATACTCATAATCGGACTCTTAATGTCACACCCCGATTCAGGCGTGGGATTGGCACCCGACCCTTACCTGGCCGAAATGCGAACTCAGTACTCTCATAATACCTTAGCCATATGGCCCACAAAGCATAACATAAGCACAGTGTGAAATTTTTTTCTAAAAACACACATGCCTTTCATTTCTTTTCAAATCCAAACAAAACCGTAACCATAACGAATTTGTAAACACACAAAATTCATAATACAATGCATAATCGATACACCTATATACATAAATCCGACATCTCAGACAATACGACATTAATCGGCTCAGAAGTTCTAACATGACTCCAAATACCATACAAAGTATTCCACTGGCAAAGACTCCGAGGAAACGAGTCAGCTAATCCAATTTAACATCTTCCGCTAACATCATCGTCATCGGTACTCCGCGCATTTAAAACGCAATTTCGAAGAAAGGGGGTCATGACGGGATTAATATGTAAATTTAGTATGCAGCGTAAAATACGTTAAAACGGAATTAATGTGCGTACCGAACGCAAGCAACAATAGTCCAAATACCAACGTACTTACCTCCGACATCCCCATACATACACAAACCACACACATACCGCGGCCGAGAACCCAGTTAAGCACATCACAAACATATAAATATACACAGCTACACATACATACATACATACCGGTCAAGAATCCAAATTATGTCACAAATTCGCTGTCAAGTATCCAAATGGACGATATCACACATACACGCCCATGCAAGATCCAAATGTCATATGTACAAAACATGTAAGTATCCAAAGGATAATAATACACATACACATGCCGCGCTCAAGTATCCAATGCAATATGGTACGTACCTCGTCAAGTATCCAATGACAATATCACACATACTGCTACGACTCCTAATAAAGAGGTAATCACAATACACACGAGCTGAATCGTGGTCATACGTATATAATTTCTTTATTACAAACTCAACAAAACAACCAAACACACCATTTCCCTAAAACCAAGACAATAGTTAAATTAGGTTCTTTTTCAAACATTATTCAAAACATATTAATAGCAACAAACAATTTAATTACCTTCCAAAATCCGATGACCAAATATATTTATTATCATTAGTGTACGTAAACAAGTTTCGATTTATTGGAATTAGTATACAATAGTTACAATTTTCTCAAATCGTTCTTATGTGTCAAAATATATTATCAAACGTACAAAGTAGTTAAAATAATTATTTATAGCAATCGCAATAGTCAAAGCTTTTTCAAAATCGCCACAAGTATACCAAACAGATCTACATTGTGAGATTCGATACGTGGCCCTCCTCGTCGGAGGGCGAATAAATTAAAAAATTAGGCTACCTAAAACCATCCATTAACGGGGGATCCGACACGTTTAACAATTAAGTTTAAAAAACCTTTTTACCAAATATGGATTATAGTTAATTAAAAATAAAGAGTAAAA
>NW_026727810.1:0-30520 GCF_029784015.1 Lycium ferocissimum | reverse complement strand
AAACGAAATACATCAAAACTCCTCATATTCTAGGAGATATGCCCCCACCAATTTGGACCAAAATTTTGTCCGAAAATTTTGCCAAGTTTTACCAAAGTTCCCATAAACTCAATTCCTTTATTTGTTTGTTCTTAAATCCTTATGAAACCTTCTTAACACTTATTTAACACTTCATTAACAATCCAAGGGATATTATAACTCTTCTCCAAAACTTTATTAAGTCATCATTAATTCAATACTCGTAAATCTTGCCCGACACATGACATGTACCTTACTTTCCTTAACAACTTTCATCTCCTACTTCAAATGTCTTTGAAATCGTATTTAGAATCGTCAAATGTTATTCATTACTTATCGAAACACCATATACTTCGTGCTCTTCCTTCGCCTATTCACTGTGCATCAACGGAAAAAATTTTCGAGGCGTAACACTAATATGTTGGTTTGGATTCTTAAATGTTGTTTCTCATGCTAATGAAACCATTGCTACCTTAATATATCATTCTACATTAAGCCATCATTACCATAAGCATATAGCTCTCACATTATCCAATCATTAGCTAACCAATTGTGTCTTTAAACTAAAAGTTATAGGAGGCCAAAACTACACAACTACGAAACTAGATTTTCCATAGTACCTTTCGAAACCAAAATTCTATATCTAGTTCTACTAATTCACTAATCATTGCCACATAATTCTAGTTCATTAGCCTATCATTGCATAATTATTACGCCACTACTAATACTTCTTTCACAAAAGCACAACCACATATATTTAAATTGAATGCTAAAGAGACCAAGAAATCTTAATACCTGGCTATCAAAACTCTATTGCATAGCTTTCTACCGCCGTCAGCGAAATCCCCTAAATTTCTATATGAAATTGCTTCTTTTCTTTCAAAATTAAGGACTCAATTAACCTACCTTCTACTTTCTCAATCAAAACATGGCAATAATAATATAAAGGAATAGCCTTGGTACTCTTCTTTTAATTTCGGTTTTTCTTTCCCTTTTAGTCTCTTTAGGCTAAATTACCAAATAACCATTATTTAAAATTGGGTTGTTACATTCTCCACAACTTAAGAATAAAGTTCATCATCGAGCGTATCTAGAATCATATCTGTCGTGTAAAATAAGTGAGGATATTTGTCTTTCATGTCTGCTTCGGACTCCCAGGTAGCCTCATCGATTGGATAGTTTCACCATAACACCTTGACCAAATTAATTCTTTTCGACCTAAATTATCACACTTGCCTATCAAGAATAGGTATCGAGCCTTCCTCATAAGTCAAATTCTTATCTAGCTCCACATCCTCTGGTTCAATTTTGTGGCTATTATCACGAACATATCGTCTAAGAATGGTCATGTGAAACACTGGATGAATAAAAGACAATCTCGGAGGTAAAGCAAGTCCATACACCACTAACCCAATTCGATTAAAAATCTCATAAGGACCAATGTACCAAGGACTTAACTTACCTTTTCGATCGAATCTCGTAACTCCTTTCATAGGGGATACTTTAGAAAGACTTTTTCACCCTTCATGAACTCCATATCACATATTTTCTTATCTGCATAGGACTTTTGTCTGCTTTGTGCTGTCCGAAGCCATTCTCATATCAATACAACTTTCTCCCAGACTTGTTAAACCAAATCTGGTCCTAATAATTATGCTTTGCCCGATTCGAACCATCCAACTGGTGAATGACGCTTGTGTAATGTAACACTCTGTAAATATGGATTAGGTGTGAATGTGTTAAATGAGTATTAACATGACATTTTATCCATATGAAGTCTTATCGAGATAATTTTGGGTGGAAATAGTTGCTTTGGAATCAAGAGGAATAGTGAGGTGCATAAGATTCGATAGAATAGACTATGTTTACGGTAGGTGTACTTTCCAACAAGTTTATGTGAACACATGTTTGGAATTTGAGAAAACTTCAAACATGAAAGTTGTATCCCTTTGAAATACCTTTTCAATGGTTTATGGTGGAGCTCAAACAGACATGTGAGTAAAGAGTTATGAATATTTTACTAACCTACTATAGAATACAGTGCACCCTGCGTTTCCCAGGTTCGATGCGACGCAACCCGCGTTTCGCAGGTTGAACACCAAAATTAATAATTTACTGTCACAATCTGCATTCGGTCAGCATCCAATAGGTCACACCTTCATTTTGTAGGTCGTGTCGCAGGTTGTGCTCGGCTATAAAAGTACAGAGCGTGAGATTTTTGAAAATTATTCACTCCACTTCGTTTTTGGCCGACTTATTGAGGATAAAATACCCTAGAACTTCCCCAAACCTCCTAAGGTGAGTTCTTCCTCAAACCGTAAGTATTATTCGATCATACTAACAAGGAGTAACACCTATATACATATTATTAACAAGATTCTACTCTACAATCCTAAGGTTCTCAAGAAAGCCCTTCTCAAGGATTCAAGTTCTTACTTTTGGGATTCTTCTCCAAAGTTAGGTTCCTCTCTGAGTGTTTTGGAGAGATTAAGGTATGTAAAACTTTCCTATTCCATTCGATTATAGGTTTGAATTAGTGATTATCGACACTAAGTTCTTGAGAGATAAGTTAATGCGTTAGATAGTAAGAAATGTATGAACTATTGTACGGTTTGGATTTTTGACTTAGGGATGTTGTAATACTATGGGTGACGAAGAATGATCTTAATTATATCTATTTGAGATTGTACAATCACCTTGTCACGGCCCAAAATCTCAAGTCGTGATGGCACCAGCCCCACCGTGCTAGTAAGCTAACGCAAGCCACTATTATACCCTTTTTTAAGCAGAAAACTAAATGTGGAATTAAATCATACAAGCCAATTTTCATGTCTTAAACAATCATAAATAAAATACTTAGAAATTTATCTCACTTATCCTAAAATATGATGTCACCCGCATACATGGACTACTAAAGAGTAAAAATAGTCTGAAATACATCAATGGAACTGTCTGAAATGAGGAAAGACAGAAATTAATAAATGGAAGAGAGTCTGGAGCTGTCCCGAACCATGGCGCTCAGCCCGATCTCTCATGAAACCTCCTAACGGGTAGCCTAGTAGTCATCAGCTGCACTAGTACCGAGGACCGAATCTGTAAAAAAAAAAGTGCAGCGAGTGTAGCGTGCATACAATAATCAACGGGTACTAGGCAGCATCGTTGATCGACCCAGTCCAAAACCGAGACGAGGGTTCGTTTACGATACCATAACCACACTAGTTTGCCATTAGTCCGAGATACAGGATAATCATATTTCAATAGTTAAACTCACATAACAGGTAGCTATCAAGATAAGACAAGTCAATGCGAATATTTACAACGAACGGCATAAGGAATGAATGGACGCTATGCAATGCAATGCAAGGCCTTTACTCCACTTCTTGGTATACACTCATTCGAATGTCAATGAATCGTGACCCATGGAGGGCTCATGAGGTCCATATATCACCGCTCCGAAATGTCCTCGGATCACAGACTGCTCTGGTAGCACCCTCGGATCATGGTTTTCCGCATATCATGTCTCAAGAACTTGTCACTTAGCCGACCGGACCCATTAGTCAACGGATCGCGCTAAAACATTATCACTTGTCCGAAACTAGATCCCCTCAGACTCTCGATCATATCCTCAAACAAAGATGCATGACATACATATAAAGTATGAATATGGCATACATCAAATCAAGAGCAAATATATACGCATGAAACCCATTCATAGGTTCTCACTATGATAAAGGCTTCACCTATTAGTTTCATTTTCATTCTCAACGAGGATATATGAGTGATGTGCATACAAAAATAAGACAAGCAAAAGTAAGAGATACAAAGTAAGGGCATCAGACCCTAATCATAGATCCAAAGGATCGTACTAATCTACCAGCTAGGGCCCAAAGCATGGTATTCCGACCAACTATACAATTGAAAGTGCGCAAATACCCTTAACATGAAGACCGGTATCTGATACTTTTGCTTGTCACCTTACAAGTATCAGAACCCCCTTAATTAACCCATAACCATTTTATTAGATTCATCTTTAGCCAACCACACGTTCAAGAAAGAGTGCAAGGTCTCAACTTGCCTGGAATGCCGAATCACGAATCACAAAGCTTGCTTACTGTTCCGAATGATCAAAGTCTATTCAAATATGGATTATATGTTAGAATACGAATCCATGAACACCCGTATTGCTACATAAATCCAAATCCCCAAATTAAGCCCTAAAATTAGGATTTCGAACCCAAAAGGGTAAAATAGTAAATTGAACCTAGAATCATGTTCCTCATGCTTAATACAACTCACAAAACAAGAATCATCCATTAATAATCACTAAATCATGCTCAAATACCAAAACCACCAATTCTTAGGTTAGGTTCCAAAACCCCTAAATTT
Organism: Lycium ferocissimum; assembly: GCF_029784015.1. Classification (NCBI taxonomy): domain Eukaryota; kingdom Viridiplantae; phylum Streptophyta; class Magnoliopsida; order Solanales; family Solanaceae; genus Lycium; species Lycium ferocissimum. The sequence continues at coordinate 26,116 of NW_026727810.1, read as the reverse complement.
CCTCTTTAATTCTAGCATTCTAAGTTAAATCATGGGAATCATCATAATATCAAGTTTAGAAGACTTACCCAATCATTTCTCCTTTAAATCTCCTTAATTACCTCCAAGAACGCTCTCAAGACTTAAGGGTTTTGAATGATAGGTCTAAGTGTAAAGAGATACTAAATAGTATTCTGTTCAGCGATTTCTTGCTCCTGCGCCGTAATTATCGCACCTGCGCACTCGCTTCAGTGGAAGAAACCTCATCGAGGCGAAAATTCATTAAACACTTCGGTTCCACAGCGGCGAAAAATTCCTTGCAGAAGCGAGGACAGACCAAATCACCCATCCCTCGCTCCTGCGAGCCTCCTCTCACAGGGACGAAACTCCCTGCGCCGAAGCGAAAACACCAGAACGAGGAAAAACTGGCTTTGACTCTCATACCCCGAAATCTCGAGACTCTCCCACACACTCCTCTCTAGTGGGTGAACCCTTCCCTTACCCAACATACAATCTATCAATGCGGAAGAATAATATAAAGTGCTAATAAATCTCAAATATCATATAAAAGTAATAATTGCGAAAATACATAAACTACCCAAGGAATCTGGTTTGAATAGTACAAGACCTGCTAAGTATACAACTTGAATAAACTTTACAACCACCACCTGAATACAATTTCTGTTTAGAATGAGAATTTAACAGAAAAGTCTTGATGAACTCTGTGAGATCCTTGAAGGCCAACTGAATCTAGCTCAAGTACTTGGAATAACTCTACACCCCGAAAAGGAAGTAGCAATAGTAGTATCAGTACAAACAACACGTACTGGTAGGCATTATAGGCCGACAACAATTAGCTAACATATATAAAAGAAAGAAACTGAAAGATAGGCAGATAAGCAGTCCAAATACACTCACTAAGCACATCCACGTACGTCACTACGCACATCCACGGAAGTCTTGCAATAATGTGAACCACACTAGATCTCAGTAGTCTACAGTGATAGTCTAGGCAGAACCTCTAGCCCTCGAATCCGTCAAATATCTAGGTAAGTGATTAACAGGAACGCAATATCTCAAATAAATAAACAACCAAGGAATCAAGGCAAAAACGTACCATGCAATACAATAGATACAACAACCAGAATCAGAGATGTGAATGGATGTAGTATGAATGCACGTGCGATGCAATGCAATGCACTGGCCAACTGTCTCATATCTTACACATATGCTATGGACAGAATACCTCCACGTCTCAATAGTAATGATCCATGGGGGACCCGTGAAGTCCATGTACCAATCACTCCATACACAGCCCAGAGATGACTACAATACCCCAGCCACTCTGGCCTTCATACATATAGGCATTCCCCACACAGCCCAGAGATGGCTACAATGTATAATCCTTCCATAAATCCAGATATTTCTTTAATATTCATCACCATTAGTACCATTCATTGTTCATATCAAAGTGTCATGAGAAATGCAGGATGAAATGCATGTGTGAATAAGCATAACAACATCCGTAAATCAATTACCATTATGAACTTATTCCCTACTCTGTACAATGCCACGTCTGAAATAATTTCCCTTCGGACCACGTAGGTGACACCAAATATATATGTAAGAGAGGCTATACGAAATATGCACATAGCAAACACCCTAATAACAAGCCTTGGATGTTTCACTTTCCCTCTTATCATTATTAATATCAAATCATAGCTCACGTCAATGAATCATGTAGACTATGTATGAATGATATGTATGTATAAATCTCAAGTGTAAATCATAATCCAATCTCAATTGTGCTACACATGGTGTTACACCTCGAAAAATTTTCCGTTGATGCACAGTGAATAGACTAACGAAGAGCACGAAGTATACGGTGTTGCAATAAGTAAGGAATGACATTTGATGACCTTAAGCAATATCTCAAAGACACTCGATGTTAGACGAGAAAGTTTGCCAAGAGAAGGCAAGGCATATGATATGTATCGGAAAGGATTTATGAGTAACAAGTTAATGATGATTTAACGATGCTTTGGAGAAGAGTTATAACGTCCCTTAGATTATTAATGAGGTGATAAAAAAGGTTTAAGAAGGTTCCATAAGGATTGGTGATCAAACCAGTCGACGAGAACATGTTCGGAATGACTGGGCATTATACGGCCAAACATACTGGCCGTATAAAACATACGGACCGTATGTTCAGCCGTATAACCAACCCAAAATGACACCCCTCTCTGGACCAAATCTACGGCCAGACATACGGTCAGTATAAATTATACGGACCGTATGTTGGTCCGTAGAAGTTGGTCGGGACAGATTTGAGTTATTTAATAAGGGATCCAAGTTTCATTTTATTTCATTTCCCTTTCACTCCACTTCTCTCTAGAACATCTCTCTACATTTCTCCCATAAAATTTCAAGAGATATTAGTGTTCAACTTCATCAAACCAAGTGAATCAAGTGTAAGAAACCCATTAAAGTTCATCCAAGACAAGAATCCAAGTGAAGTAGCAACTAGGGTTTTGCTCAAGTGAAGTGTTTGCACCCAAGGTTCATTACTACATCATCTAAGGTAAGTTTTATGGTATTTCCATGTTTTTTAAGGTATTTGAAAGTTGAAACACTTGGATTGTAGAAGGAAATAGAAAATGGGTCATGAATGTGGGAATAGTGTCACTTTTGAGTAATATTTGGATTGAGTCATGATTCTTGATGTATTGTTATTATAATCATGTTATAAATGATATTTAGAACATGGGATATATGTTGTATATGAATGAACGTAATCGTGTGTTATGACCATGAATGTGGATGATTGGAAGTGAATTGAGATGTAAGGATAATGTAGGTGAATAAAGCCTATTGTTACGATATTGTGAATGCTATTATAGATGTTTGGGAGTTAATATGTGATATGGAGGAAGTCATATAAATAAAGGAGATGCTGTCCAATTTTCTCTAGCTTTAGTCAAGTATACTAAGCTATCGATTTTCTAATGTTAGTATGTACTCTAATGAAGGTAGAAACGTGAGCATTGAAGGAGAGCGTGTAAGTGATAGAATAGTTGAACGGAAAGGTATGTAAGGCTAACCCTTCTTTCTTAAGGCATGGTTCTTTGGCCAATTATCTATTCTCCTATGAGCCTATGACATTCTCTAAATGATTCGATCTCTAAAAGTAGCCAAGCTCATAATTCTCGATATGTTATGATTGTACCAAATTCCTTATATGATGAGTAATCCTCTAGGGATAGATGTAATGAACGACAATAGTAATGATGCTAAAGATGCCTATGAGCTTTTATGTATCTATGCCTATGTATGGCTACTATGAAACCCCGAGCTTATATGGCCGGGTAGATTAGATATGCATGTATATATATAATATGCGCGCACCACTGCAGTTGGGTACGGATAACCCTGAGCCTTGGTAGGGCCAGGTATGTATGACACTGAGCCTTGGTAGGGCCAGGTATGTGAAACACCGAACCTTCGTGGTCGGGTATGCCATGTAAATGCTACGTATATGGTATCAATATGAGTATGAATTTGCTAAGTATATGCAATGTATGTGATACGAATATGAGTATGAATGGAAATATGACTAAGAAAATGAAAGTGGATATGAAATGTAAATGAGTACGTATACGTATACAGATACGGATATGGATGTATGTACACGGATACGCAGTAGAAATGGATTGTCCCTATGAAAAGCAAGTGTTATGACGATGATACTATTATCTCCCATCCTATGCTATTTCATCTGTTGTCTATTATGCTTTTATATTGATGTTGATCATGCTTTACATACTCAGTACATTCTTCGTACCGACGTCCTTTTGTTTGTGGATGCTGCGTCATGCTCGCCGGTGGCACAGGAGACAAAGCTTGATCCATAGCTATATTTCTCGTGACTACATAGCGGAGCTCCATTTTATTCGTAGCTACAACTTTTGGTATAGATTCTTTTGTGTACATATTTATGGGCACAGCGGGGTCCTGTCCCGCCTATATGATATGACATATTCTTTTTAGAGGCTCATAGACATGTGTATATGGTTAGATGTGTTTGGCCTTGTCGGCTAATATTTTGGGATATTATTTTGTTAGCCTCGTCGGCTTATGTACATTGATATGGGTATAGTTGCTAATGATGATATAAATGTAATGTTGCCCAGTGGGATTAGTATGATGATGAATGAAAAGTATGATTTAGCTATGTGGATCACCTAGATGTAATGTGAAAGTACGTCAAAAGGTGCCCGGGTGGGTTAGCACCGGGTGCCCGTCGTGGCCCTCCGGTTGGGTCGTGACAAAAGTGGCATCAGAGCAGTTCTGTCCTAGGGTGTGTCTATGAGCCGTGTCCAAAGAGAGTCTTGGTTATGGGTGTGTTGCGCGCCACACTTATAAACAAGGAGCTGCGGGCATTTTAGGAATGAATGACCTTCTATCTTCATAAGAATCGTGCGATAGAGCTATGATATAAGAACTTCTTGTTCCTTAACCGTGTGTTATGTATTTCAGAAATGCCTGTAAAGAGAAAGGCTACAGCAGCCCAAAAGGGCAAGACAGTGGCAGAAAAGCAGGCCGAAAGAGCACCGCCACTGGTAGTACAGGAAAGTGAGTCCCAGAATGCGGCTCATTCTCGATCCTCCCGTTCAGTGCCTATTTCAGAGGAGCATGAGGGAGCCTCAGCCCTAGCTCCAACACCTGCAGTTCCTCCACCGGATGCTTCAGGCCAAGATGTAAAAGAGGCCATTCATTTGCTTACTCAATTGGTTGCTTTTGCCGTACTCGCCGGCAAAGTACGGCAAGGTGATAAGGCGGTTAGTGCAAGGGCCCGTGATTTTATTAGTTTGAACCCTCCGAAATTCTTTGGATCAAAGCTGGATAAGGACCCTCAGAATTTTATTGATGGAATATTGAGGACACTTCGGTTGATACATGCTTCGAACACTGAATCGCTGGAGTTAGGATCCTATAGGTTGAGGGATGTTGCGGTTCATTGGTACACGATTTGGATGGCTTCATGGGGAGCCAATGCGCCTCCACCAGTATGTAAGAATTTGTAGATGCCTTTCTCCGACATTATTTGCCTCCAGAAGTTCGGCGAGCTAGAGCCGATAAGTTCTTAAATTTGAGGCAAAGAAGCATGAGTGCTCTAGAGTATAGTCTCCGCTTCAATTCTTCGGCTAGGTATGCTTCGGCCATGGTAGTGGATATGGGTGACCGAGTGCACCGGTTTGTGAAAGGCCTAGGGCCACATTTGATGGATAGGTGCTTGACTGCGTCCCTTTAGGACAACATAGATATCTCACGCATTCAAGCCCATGCTCAAAATTTATAAAAAAGCCTAAAACAACAAAGAAGTGAGCGTGAGCATGATAGAGGGTATAACAAGAGAGCTAGATCTTTGGGTCCAATGAGTGACCATAGAGGCGGGCACAGACAACAGTTTTCTAGGCATTCGGCCATTCTATGACTAGTGCGCCTCCACGATTTTCAGGCCAGAGATTTGACAGATCTACTCATTCCGACTGAGTCAGAGTTTTTCAGGTTCTCAGTTCAGAGGTGATTTGGGTCAGGTGAGGCCACCTGCGCCACGATATTCCCAGTGTGGGAAGTTACATTGGGGCAAGTGTCGATTGGGTTTAGAGGTTTGCTATTCATGCGGTCGGCCAGGCCATATTATGCGTGATTGCCCCTCAGTTGGTGGCAGAGGTGGGACCCAGCTTTCCGGGTCGATAGCTGGATATTCATCATCTATATACCTTATGGGTCCAGGTTCACATGCCCCAGTCGGGCATGGTAGAGGCAAAGGGAGAGTCCCTAGTTCTAGCGGTCCTCAGCACCGTATTTATGCTTTGGCTGGACTCCAAGATCCTAAGTCTTCTCCTGAAGTTGTCACAGGTATATTATGGGTATTTTCTCATGATGTATATGCTTTGATAGATCCGGGCTCCACATTTTTATATGTTACTCTGTATATTACGAGTCAGTTTAGAGTCAAACCGGAGTCGATCAAACCTTTTGAGGTATCTACACGCGTTGGTGAATCGGTAATAGCTAGCCGAGTGTATAGAAATTTTGTAGTTGTGATTTGTGACCATCATACTATGATTGACTTGTATGAGTTAAAAATGGTGGATTTTGATGTCATTATGGGCATGAATTGGTTGGCTTCTTGCTATGCCAATGTTGATTGTAGAATGAAAATGGTTCGTTTCCAATTTCCGGAAGAACCAGTTGTAGAATGGAAAGGAAATACTGTGTCACCAAAAGGTAGGTTTATTTCCTATCTAAAGGCAAGGAAAATGATCATAAAGGGTTGCATTTATCATCTAATGCGGGTTCAAGATGTAGAAGCTGAACCGCCGACTCTTCGGCTCGTAGTGAATGAATTTTCGGATGTGTTCCGGAAGAGCTTCCAGGGCTCCCTCCCGAGCGGGATATTGACTTTGCTATTGATGAGTTGCTAGACACCAAGCCTATATCTATTCCTCCTTATTGAATGGCTCCCGCAGAATTGAAAGAATTGAAGGAGCAATTGAAAGACTTGCTTGAGAAAGGCTTTATTAGGCCTAGTTCATCCCCGTGGGGAGCACCCGTATTGTTTGTCAAAAAGAAAGATGGCTCCTTAAGAATGTGCATTGACTACCGGTAATTGAATAAGGTGACGATTAAGAACAAATATCCTCTTCCGAGGATTGATGACTTATTTGACCAATTACAAGGTGCCAAATGGTTTTCAAAGATATATTTGAGATCCGGGTATCATCAAGTGAGAGTTAGGGAGAAAGATATCCCTAAGACGCCTTCGAACAAGATATGGCCATTTTGAGTTCCGGGTGATGTCATTTGGGCAAACTAATGCACCGGCAGTATTTATGGATTTGATGAATGATGTGTTCAGTCCCTTCCTAGATTTATTTGTGATTGTATTCGTCGATGATATCTTGGTATATTCCAGATCCGAGGCAGAACACGCGAATCATTTGCATACTGTCCTTAGAGTTCTTCAAACTCGAGAGTTGTTTGCAAAATTTTCTAAGTGTGAGTTTTGGTTGAACTCGGTGCGACATTTGTGGGCACATTGTTTCAAATTTGATGGTATTCGAGTAGATAGCCAAAAGATTGAGGCCGTGAAGACTTGGCCAAGGCCCGAACTCCCACGTGTGTTCGTAGCTTTACGGGCTTAGCGAGGTTATTACAGGAGATTTGTTGAAGGTTTCTCTTCTATTCGCACCACTCACAAAGCTAACCCGCAAATCAAAGAAAGTTTCAATGGATGATGCTTGTGAACGTAGTTTCCAAGAGCTAAAAGATAGGTTGACTTCTGCACCAGTCCTGACACTTCTAGAGGGGTTGGAAGGTTATGTTGTTTATTACAATGCTTCAAGCGTTGGGCTAGGCTATGTATTGATGCAACATGGCAAGGTGGTTGCGTATGCTTCAAGGCAATTACGGAAACATGAGAAGAATTATCCAACTCATGATCTAGAATTGGCTGCAGTGATTCATGCATTAAAGATGTGGAGACATTACTTGTATGGTGTTCATGTGGATATTTACACAGATCATAAGAGCCTTCAAATATATCTTGACGCGAAAGAGTTGAATTTGCGGCAACAACGATCGTTGGAGTTGCTAAAAAATTATGATGTTGATATTCTGTATCATCCCGGAAAGGCAAATGTTGTGGCTGACGCTCTTAGCAGCAGATCTATGGGAAGTTTGTGTGATGTACAACTAGAGAAAAGAGAAATGGCTTGTGAGCTCCAACAATTAGCTAGCCTAGGAGTTCGAGCAGTGGACTCAGGTGGCAGGGGAACAACCATTCAGAATTCAGCCGTCTCGTCGCTAGTAGTGGAAGTGAAAGAGCGACAATACGAAGATCCCATGCTAATTCGTTACAGAAATACACTCCTTCAGAAGGAGAAGTCATCATTTAAGCTTGCAGGAGACGGAGTTCTCCGATGCCGAGGTAGATTATGTGTTCCTGATGTGGCAGGACTACGCCACCAAATATTGAGAGAAGCTCATTCTTCCCGTTATTCTGTCCACCCCGGAGCAACGAAAATGTATCATGATCTTAAGTCTATATATTGGTGGTGGAACGGGATGAAGAAAGATATAGCAGAATTTGTAGCTCAATGTCCAAATTGTGAACAAGTAAAAATCGAGCACCAAAAGCCGGGCGGATTGTTGCAAGCTATAGAAATTCCAACTTGGAAGTGGGAAGTAATTAACATGGACTTCATTACAGGCTTACCCCGCTCTCGACGTAAGTATGATTCCATATGGGTGATTGTGGATAGACTCACGAAGTCAGCTCATTTCTTGCCAGTCAGAACCACATATGTGGCTGAGGATTATGCAAAGCTTTATGTTAAAGAGATAGTGCGACTTCACGGTGTTCCAGTGTCTATTATCTCAGATAGAGGAACTCAGTTTACAGCTAAATTCTGGAAGTCCTTCCAAAAGGGTTTGGGGACTCATGTGAGCCTTAGCACGGCATTTCATCCACAGACTGACGGGCAAGCTGAACGTACCATTCAAACTCTTGAGGATATGTTACGGGCATGTATGCTAGAGTTTGGAGGTAATTAGGATGATCACTTACCCCTTATTAAATTTGCTTATAACAATAGCTATCATTCTCGCATTCAAATGGCACTGTATGAGGCTTTATATGGGCGAAAGTGTAGATCCCCAATTGGGTGGCTTGAAGTAGGAGAGACTAAATTGATAGGGCTAGACTTGGTCTAGCAAGCCATAGAAAAAGTTAAGCTCATACAAGATCGGTTATTAGCAGCCCAAAGTCGTCAAAAGTCCTATGCGGATAATCATCGAAGGGACTTAGAGTTCCAAGTGAAAGATTGGGTATTCTTAAAAGTGTCGCCAATGAAGGGTGTAATGAGATTTGGCAAAAAGGGGAAGTTAAGTCCCCGATACATTGGGCCTTATGAGATTGTGCGGAAAGTAGGCAAAGTGGCTTACGAATTAGATCTACCTCCTAATTTGGAGTCAGTTCACCCAGTTTTTCATGTCTCGATGCTTCGTTAATATGTTAGAGATCCTACTAGGATCGTTCCAATAAATGATGTTCAAGTGACAGAAAAGTTGACTTATGAAGAGGTACAAATTGCCATATTAGATAGGCAAGTACGGAGGCTTAGAAACAAAGAAGTGGCCTCAGTTAAAGTTTTGTGGAGAAACAATAACCGAGAAGAAATGACATGGGAAGTGGAAGAAATTATGAAATCCAAGTACCCGCACTTATTTCAGCCCCAGAAAGAGATCCATGATGAGACATCAAGATCATAAGGTATGTATGTTTTCCTTTTTATGCATTTGGGTCGTGTGTGGCCAAAGTCTATTGCTATTATGTTGTGGCCCTGTGAGGCATTGTTATTATGGGCTATTGTGATAGGAGGGTAGCGCCATATTATAGAGGAAACTCTGGCAAAGTTTTTATAGAATCCCCGAGGACTTAACATTCGAGGACGAACGTTCTTAAGGGGGGAAGAATGTTACACCTCGGAAAATTTTTCGTTGATGCACAGTGAATAGACTAACGAAGAGCACGATGTATACGGTGTTGCAATAAGTAAGGAATGACATTTGATGACCCTAAGCAAGATCTCAAAGACACTCGATGTTAAACGAGAAAGTTTGCCAAGAGAAAGCAAGGCATATGATATGTATTGGAAAGGATTTACGAGTAACAAGTTAATGATGATTTAACGATGCTTTGGAGAAGAGTTATAATGTCACTTAGATTGTTAATGAGGTGATAAATAAGTCTCAAGAAGGTTCCATAAGGATTGGAGATCAAACCGAGTCGACGAGAACAAGTTCGGAATGACTGGGCATTATATGGCCAAACATACTGGCCGTATAAAACATACGGACCATACGTTCGGCCGTATAACCAACCCAAAATGACACCCCTCTCTGGACCAAATCTATGGCCAAACATACGGTCAGTATAAATTATACGGACCACATGTTGGTCCGTAGAAGTTGGTCGGGATAGATTTGAGTTATTTAATAAGGGATCCAAGTTTCATTTTATTTCATTTCCCTTTCACTCCACTTCTGTCTAGAACATCTCTCTACATTTCTCCCACAAGATTTCAAGAGATATTAGTGTTCAACTTCATCAAACCAAGTAACTCAAGTGCAAGAAACCCATTAAAGTTCATCCAAGACAAGAATCCAAGTGAAGGAGAAACTAGGGTTTTGCTCAAGTGAAATGTTTGCACCCAAGGTTCATTCCTACACCATCTAAGGTAAGTTTTATGGTATTTCCATTTTGTTTAAGGTATTTGAAAGTTAAAACACTTGGATTGTAGAAGGAAATGGAAAATGGGTCATGAATGTGGGAATAGTGTCACTTTTGAGTAATAGTTGGATTGAGTCATGATTCTTGATGTATTTTGATTATAATCATGTTATAAATGATATTGAGAGCATGGGATAGACATTGTATATGAATGAACGTAATCGTGTGTTATGACCATGAATGTGGATGATTGGAAGTGAATTGAGAAGTAAAGATAATGTAGGTGAATAAAGGCTGTTGTTACGATATTGTGAATGTTATTATAGATGTTTGGGAGTTGATATGTGATATGGAGGAAGTCGTACAAATAAAGGAGATGCTGTCCAATTTTCTCTAGCTTTAGTCAAGTATACTAAGCTTTCGATTTTCTAATGTTAGTATGTACTCTAATGAAGGTAGAAACGTGAGCATTAAAGGAGAGCGTATAAGTGATAGAATAGTAGAACGGAAAGGTATGTAAGGCTAACCCTTCTTTCATAAGGCATGGTTCTTTGGCAAATTATCTATTCTCCTATGAGCCTATGACATTCTCCAAATGATTCGATCTCTAAAAGCTACCAAGCTCATAATTCTCGATATGTTACGATTGTACCAAATTCCTTATATGATGAGTAATCCTCTAGGGATAGATGTAATGAATGATGATAGTAATGATGCTAAAGATGCCTATGAGATTTTACGTATATGTGCCTATGTATGGCTACTATGAAACCCCGAGCTTATATGGCCGGGTAGAATAGATATGCATGTATATATATAATATGCGCGCACCACTGCAGTTGGGTACGGATAACCCTGAGCCTTGGTAGGGCCAGGTATGTGAAACACCGAACCTTCGTGGTCGGTTATGCTATGTAAATGCTACGTATATGATATCAATATTAGTACGAATACGCTAAGTATATGCAACGTATGTGATACGAATATGAGTATGAATGGAAATATGACTAAGAATACGAAAGTGGATATGAAATGTAAATAAGTACGGATACCTATACGGATACGGATATGGATGTATGTACACGGATACGTGATAGAAATGGAATGTCCCTATGAAAAGCAAGTAAGTGTTATGACGATGATACTATTATCTCCCATCCTATGCTATTTCATATGTTGTCTATTATGCTTTCATATTGATGTTGATCATGCTTTACATACTCAGTACATTTTTCGTACTGACGTCCTTTTTTGTGGACGCTGCGTCATGCCCGCAGGTGGCTAGGGAGAGAGGCTTGATCCATAGCTATATTTCACAGGGACTACATAGCGGAGCTCTATTTCATTCGGAGCTACAGCTTTTGGTATAGATTCTTTTGTGTACATATTTATAGGCAAGGCGGGGTCCTGTCCCACCTATATGATATGACATATTCTTCTTAGAGGCTCGTAGACATGTGTATATGGTTAGATGTGTTTGGCCTTGTCGGCCTATATTTTGGGATATTATTTTGTTAACCTCATCGGCTTATGTACATTGATATGGGCATAGTTGCTAATGATGATATAAATGTATTGTTGCCCAATGGGATTAGTATGATAATGAATGAAAAGTATGATTTAGCTATGTGGCTCACCTAGATGTAATGTGAAAGTATGTCAAGAGGTGCCCGGGTGGGTTAGCACCGGGTGCCCATCGTGGCCCTCCGGTTGGGTCTTGACAAAAGTGGTATCAGAGCAGTTCTGTCCTAGGGTGTGTCTACGAGCCATGTCCAGTAGAGTCTTGGTTATGGGTGTGTTGCGCGCCACACTTATAAACAAGAAGCTGCGGGCATTTTAGGAATGAATGACCTTCTTTCTTCATAAGAATCGTGCGATAGAGCTGTTATAGCCCGTATTTCGTGCGTTCGGATATTGCGAGATAATGGTGAGAAGTTAAGGACAAGACTATGTTCTGAAATAATTTTAATGTACGAGTTGTTAGTAATATTATTTATGAACATTGGAGGTATGGAAATATTGAGAAAGGTTAAGGGTAAAAAGGAAAAATTCGGAAAAGGGTTCATGGAAAATATTGCGGAGGACTAAGGGTAAAATGGGAATTTTGCAAAGTTCAAGAAAGTTCTTGAAGGACTAAAGTGTTTAAGGAAAATTCTTGAAGGTCCTATGTGGCCATGTGGTATGAATGTGGGCCCCACCATGGCCATGTGTTCATATTCTTATTTGAGGGGCCTAAGTGTATACATAGAGAAGTGGTGGCTAAAATGGAATGATTAAGTCATCCTTTATTTAAAGAAAATTCAAGAAAATGGAAGAATTTTCTAGAGAGGGAATGAAAGGGGACATGTGACCATATTTGAGGGACCTAAGCATAAATATATAGAAATGGTGGAAGTTATATATCTAGGAGAAGTCATTATTTTACTTCAAGAAATTTGGAGAAAGAAAGAAAACAAAGAAGAAGGAAAGAGGAAGGGCCATTTCGGCCAAGTCTCCAAAAATGCATGCCATGGAAATTGATTACAAAAAAAATATTTTCTCCTAGAAATCCCATCAATTGAAAGGTCCTCTTTAACATGGAAGAGTTGTTGGAGCAAGTAGAACACATATTCTTGCAAAGTTACAATTCTAGCCAAGTGAGGAATCAAAGGAAAAAGGTAAGGTTTAAACCTTTTCTTATATTTTACGGATGATTATGCATGTTGGTGTAGGTGGAAAAGGATGAAATTCATGAAATATATATGTGTGGGGTAGTGGCCGAATAGAAGTAGTGTTGAGAAGGTGTGATGAATTGATTTTATTTTGGTAGTTTGATTGTTGTGTTGTGAAATCCATAATGTAAAATGAATGAAAAACCATGAATATAATATGTTGGAATGGTAGTTGTATGGAGTAGTGTTGGCCGTGTATATGGGTTGTGTTGTGTGAGAGGATTGAATTAATTTTATGTAGTATGTTGGTTGTTGTAATGTATAGAAAAGATGGAAAATTCACGAAGACATGTATGTTGATGTTGTGGCCGAATGATGGAGGGTTGACACATTATTGTGAATTGATTCTAGTTAATATTTTAGTTGTCGTTATTATGAATTCCATAATGTCAAATGAATATGAAAATGTTGATTGAGTTGTTGGGAGATTGTGTGAATGGAATGATAAAGTGTTGCTAGAATAATCATTGGTATTGTTGTTGGTTTGGCCGGGTTGTATTCCCGGGATTGTTGTTGATTAAAATTGGCCAAGTCGAACTTGGTGGGATGGTGTATTTACGGGGAAGTGCGCGAAATTTCGGTAGCCAAGTGTCGTTTTAAGAATCTAATTCTAAATGCACTAATCAAGGTTTGGTAAACATGACCAAATTGTAGATTTTGGCGGATTTGCAACTTGGATTTGGAGTAGCGGAAGGAGCAAAAGAGGTATGTAAGACTTCACTTTCCTTCTTTGGCATGTCTTAGACATAATAGGCTTGAATACGTGCCTCGGGGACGATTCCTTTCCTAGAAATCCGAGATTGAAATCAGTTACTATTCATTCAGTAGAATTGAAGCAAATGTTCACGAAAAGTGGAAAGAAGTGCCTAAACATCTAGAACTCGCACAAGTAGGACCCGACTACCCTAAAACTCTCATGAGTAATGTCATGAAATGTATTATACGTAAATTGTGTACGCCGCCTCATTTGACCGAGGTAGGCCCACTATTCCCGAATTCCCTCTTATTGTCCCATTAGGCTTGATTCCGTACTATAGCTGATGGAAGTTCATGGTTATCATTCCGACTACCAAACAATAGCTGTGTTGACTAAACCCTTGACCCCAAGGTATGATTTTCCTTCCTAAAAGTTTACAAGTGTTTTCCAAAATATCCCTTTTTCTTCAAAAACCAAGTTTTACAATATTGAAAGTCTTAATGACAAAAACGACGACTACGGTTCTTTGATGATAATGATGAGGCCAGATATGAGAAGAAGTATATGATGAATATGTCGAGGATATGTCCTTACTACGAATATGACGATATGAAATGTTAAGTTATTTTTGAATAATGACTACTTTCAAAGGTTTAAAGGTAAACGAAATGATGCCTTATGCTCTCGTCCTATGATTTCTCATGATGTCACTCTCCATTGATAGTCTCGCCCTATTACTAGTTCTTTCGGGTGAGATAAAGCGCCCATGATTATTTCATAATACAATCGGAGGTTTCCGACCTTATGTCACTCCGATAGTTACATGATTTTCCTTGGGCTCTCGTACGCCGCTATGACATGATATATGTATAAGTATATGTATATGTATATGTATATGGGGAAGATGGGGAAAAAGGGCCAGGCGCTATAGACGCACAGCCACCTGATCAGTTGGAGAATGATATGATACCGTCCCGGACGCGGGATGCCCGGACGCGGGATACGTGGTTAAATGGATCGGAGCCGACGCCTCGGCAATAAGACATGTTCTATTTTCTATATATATGAAATAAAAGTGTTTTCAAAGAAAGTGAAGTACAAAGTATATGGATCGGGCTGCACGTTCCGCAGCAATGTATATGGATCGGGATACACGTTCCGCAGCAATGTATGTGGATCGGGCTGCACGTTCCGCAGCACTAAGCATGCATGGCATCCGCCCCCAGGGGCACTCATATGCACAGGTCACAGCTTTACATGATATGATCCCTATGTACAGGTTCCAACTTTACATTATATGATCCCTATGTACCGGTTAAAGCTTTACATGATATGTCTCATATGTACAGGATACTCTCTCATATGATATGCTCTACATCTTTATACTATTGTTGCACATGATTACGTCTCTTTCTATGTGACCATCCATGTCTTACATACTCAGTACATTGCTCGTACTGACCCCTCTTCTTCGGGGGCTGCGTTTCATGCCGCGCAGGTACACACCCATGGTGATAAAACTAGCATAGAAGATGCCGGCGGAGTTTGGTAGGCTCCACTTGTCCCGGAGTGCCGCCGAGTCGAGTAGATGTGCCATGATGATTTGTTCGGAGTTAGAGACTTTGCGTACGAGTCGTGGGTATTGGGTTATCGTGTAAACGGCTCTTGATACAAGGCCAATATGTGTTATTATGTTTTGTGTCACGAGTCTCATGTGATGTTAGATTTTACTTATGGAAAAAAAAAAAATCTATGTATTCATTTTACTAATTCATAAGTTCACATGGTAATAAGAGTTAGCGGGTTCGCTCGGCTCCGAATACGTGGGGTCGGGTGCCCATCACACCCTAATAAAGTCGGGGTGTGACAAAGTGGTATCAGAGCAGGTCGGTCCAAGGGTTGTCTGCAAAGTCGTGTCCGGTAGAGTCCTGTTTATGGGTGTGAAGCCGGCCACATTTATAAACAGGAGGCTGCGGGGCATCTAGGAATTGTTGACCTTCTTTCTGTCTTAGATCGTGCGATAGAGCCAAGTCATAGGAAAAAAAGAAATTCCTTACATAAGCCTCATTGCGACGGAGGAAGCGAGAGAAAGGCGAATATGATATGGAACGAGTCAAAAAGTGAGATGTTGATGTGTTGTTTCGGGAGGATTACGAATGTGAGAGGCGACAAAGGTATGATCGAGGATCCGGAAGTCCGGACGAGGTAGCCATACATATAGGTGGAAGGTGAACATTGGAAATTGAAAAGGGTAAAATAGTAATAACAAAAGAAAGGATGTATTACGAAAATGTCTCGAAAGTTGTAAAGTTTCGATTGACGCTAGATCGGGTAGTAAAGGGTATACGAGGAAGGAGACGCGAAAATATCGACATTAAGGCACCGAATCCCACCAAAGTTTCGAGGTTAAGCGTGCTCGAAAGGGGAGTAATTCTAGGATGGGTGACCCCCCGGGAAGTTTACAAGAAATTCAACATATTCGACATATGAGACAAATGAGAAGTCAAGTTAGCCTAAGGGAAACTAGGGTGTATGGAATGGTTGGAAACTATCAGAAGACGCGTAAGACGAGGCAGGCTAGCTTGGTGAAGAGACAGAAAGTGTATTGCAGCTTAGGAATTAGGATAGGCTTGAACAGTGTTTGGACGTATTTTGTGGGCTAGTTAATAGTAATTATATATATGTATATATGGAGGTGTAGGATATCCCAAATATGATTGTATCGGTGGACATGTGAATTCCAGCAACCGAAGTTACGGTACAAAAGGCATTAATCGAGTAGGGGTACCGAAATTCGAGTGACAGTAAGAGTAAATGGTACAAGTGTTGCAAAGTAAGATGTTATTATTCTACTATAGATTGAGATTGGGAATAAGGTATCAACAAAGACTTCATAAAAGGACCATCGGCATAGAAAGAGCCCCTTAAAGGGGGGGAGACCGAGGAGTTCGATTAAGAGGAAAATAGGGTAACAGATAAGGAATAGGCTCGAAGGAAAGGATAACTATAAACGGGACTCCCCCGAAGCGCTGCAAGACCCCATAAGATTAATTGAACATTCGAGGACGAATGTTCTAAAGGGGGGGAGGATGTTATAGCCCGTATTTCGTGCGTTCGGATATTGCGAGATAATGGTGAGAAGTTAAGGACAAGACTATGTTCTGAAATAATTTTAATGTACGAGTTGTTAGTAATATTATTTATGAACATTGGAGGTATGGAAATATTGAGAAAGGTTAAGGGTAAAAAGGAAAAATTCGGAAAAGGGTTCATGGAAAATATTGCGGAGGACTAAGGGTAAAATGGGAATTTTGCAAAGTTCAAGAAAGTTCTTGAAGGACTAAAGTGTTTAAGGAAAATTCTTGAAGGTCCTATGTGGCCATGTGGTATGAATGTGGGCCCCACCATGGCCATGTGTTCATATTCTTATTTGAGGGGCCTAAGTGTATACATAGAGAAGTGGTGGCTAAAATGGAATGATTAAGTCATCCTTTATTTAAAGAAAATTCAAGAAAATGGAAGAATTTTCTAGAGAGGGAATGAAAGGGGACATGTGACCATATTTGAGGGACCTAAGCATAAATATATAGAAATGGTGGAAGTTATATATCTAGGAGAAGTCATTATTTTACTTCAAGAAATTTGGAGAAAGAAAGAAAACAAAGAAGAAGGAAAGAGGAAGGGCCATTTCGGCCAAGTCTCCAAAAATGCATGCCATGGAAATTGATTACAAAAAAATATTTTCTCCTAGAAATCCCATCAATTGGAAGGTCCTCTTTAACATGGAAGAGTTGTTGGAGCAAGTAGAACACATATTCTTGCAAAGTTACAATTCTAGCCAAGTGAGGAATCAAAGGAAAAAGGTAAGGTTTAAACCTTTTCTTATATTTTACGGATGATTATGCATGTTGGTGTAGGTGGAAAAGGATGAAATTCATGAAATATATATGTGTGGGGTAGTGGCCGAATAGAAGTAGTGTTGAGAAGGTGTGATGAATTGATTTTATTTTGGTAGTTTGATTGTTGTGTTGTGAAATCCATAATGTAAAATGAATGAAAAACCATGAATATAATATGTTGGAATGGTAGTTGTATGGAGTAGTGTTGGCCGTGTATATGGGTTGTGTTGTGTGAGAGGATTGAATTAATTTTATGTAGTATGTTGGTTGTTGTAATGTATAGAAAAGATGGAAAATTCACGAAGACATGTATGTTGATGTTGTGGCGAATGATGGAGGGTTGACACATTATTGTGAATTGATTCTAGTTAATATTTTAGTTGTCGTTATTATGAATTCCATAATGTCAAATGAATATGAAAATGTTGATTGAGTTGTTGGGAGATTGTGTGAATGGAATGATAAAGTGTTGCTAGAATAATCATTGGTATTGTTGTTGGTTTGGCCGGGTTGTATTCCCGGGATTGTTGTTGATTAAAATTGGCCAAGTCGAACTTGGTGGGATGGTGTATTTACAGGGGAAGTGCTGCCGAAATTTCGGTAGCCAAGTGTCGTTTTAAGAATCTAATTCTAAATGCACTAATCAAGGTTTGGTAAACATGACCAAATTGTAGATTTTGGCGGATTTGCAACTTGGATTTGGAGTAGCATAAAAGAGAGGTATGTAAGACTTCACTTTCCTTCTTTGGCATGTCTTAGACATAATAGGCTTGAATACGTGCCTCGGGACGATTCCTTTCCTAGAAATCCGAGATTGAAATCAGTTACTATTCATTCAGTAGAATTGAAGCAAATGTTCATGAAAAGTGGAAAGAAGTGCCTAAACATCTAGAACTCGCACAAGTAGGACCCGACTACCCTAAAACTCTCATGAGTAATGTCATGAAATGTATTATACGTAAATTGTGTACGCCGCCTCATTTGACCGAGGTAGGCCCACTATTCCCGAATTCCCTCTTATTGTCCCATTAGGCTTGATTCCGTACTATAGCTGATGGAAGTTCATGGTTATCATTCCGACTACCAAACAATAGTCGTGTTGACTAAACCCTTGACCCCAAGGTATGATTTTCCTTCCTAAAAGTTTACAAGTGTTTTCCAAAATATCCCTTTTTCTTCAAAAACCAAGTTTTACAATATTGAAAGTCTTAATGACAAAAACGACGACTACGGTTCTTTGATGATAATGATGAGGCCAGATATGAGAAGAAGTATATGATGAATATGTCGAGGATATGTCCTTACTACGAATATGAAGATATGAAATGTTAAGTTATTTTTGAATAATGACTACTTTCAAAGGTTTAAAGGTAAACGAAATGATGCCTTATGCTCCTGTCCTATGATTTCTCATAATGTCACTCTCCATTGATAGTCTCGCCCTATTACTAGTTCTTTCAGGGTGAGATAAAGCGCCCATGATTATTTCATAATACAATCGGAGGTTTCCGACCTTATGTCACTCCGATAGTTACATGATTTTCCTTGGGCTCTCATGCATGCCGCTATGACATGATATATGTATAAGTATATGTATATGTATATGTATATGGGGAAGATGGGGAAAAAGGGTCGGAGCTATAGACGCACGGCCACCGATCGGTGAGAATGATATGATACCGTCCCGACGCGGGATGCCGGACGCGGGATACGTGGTTAAATGGATCGGAGCCGACGCCTCGCAATAAGACATGTTCTATTTTCTATATATATGAAATAAAAGTGTTTTCAAAGAAAGTGAAGTACAAAGTATATGGATCGGGCCGCACGTTCCGCAAAGAATGTATATGGATCGGGCCGCACGTTCCGCAAAGAATGTATGTGGATCGGGCCGCACGTTCCGCGGACTAAGCATGCATGGCATCCGCCCCCGTGGGCACTCATATGCACAAAGTCACAAATCTTTACATGATATGATCCCTATGTACAGGTTCCAACTTTACATTATATGATCCCTATGTACCGGTTACAGCTTTACATGATATGTCTCATATGTACAGGATACTCTCTCATATGATATGCTCTACATCTTTATACTATTGTTGCACATGATTACGTCTCTTTCTATGTGACCATCCATATCTTACATACTCGACATTGCTCGTACCGACCCCTCTTCTTCGGGGTCGCATTTCATGCCGCGCGGTACACCCGGGGATGCGAAACTAGCATAGAAGATGCCAAATGAGTTGGTAGGCTCCACTTGTCCCGAGTGCTTTATGAGTCGGTAGATGTGCCATGATGATTTGTTCGGAGTTAGAGACTTTGCAGACAGAGTCGTGGGTATTGGGTTATCAGGTGTAAACGGCTCCAGCAGCCGATATGTTATTATGTTTTGTGTCACGAGTCTCATGTGATGTTAGATTTTACTTATGGAAAAAAAAAATTCTATGTATTCATTTCTTACTAATTCATAAGTTCACAAGGGTAATAAGAGTTAGCGGGTTCGCTCGGCTCCGAATATGGGGTCGGGTGCCCATCACACCCTAATAAAGTCGGGGTGTGACAAGAGCAATGATATAAGAACCTCTTGTTCCTTAACCGTGTGTTATGTATTTCAGAAATGCCTGTAAAGAGAAAGGCTACAGCAGCCCAAAAGGGCAAGACAAAGGCGGCAAAGCTTCCGAAAGAGCACCGCCACTGGTAGTACAGGAAAGTGAGTCCCAGAATGCGGCTCAGTCTCAGTCCTCCCGTTCAGTGCCTATTTCTGAGGAGCATGAGAGAGCTTCAGTCCCAGCTCCAGCATCTCCAGTTCCTCCACCGGATGCTTTAGGCCAAGATGTAAAAGAGGCCATTCATTTGCTTACTCACACATTACACGCCGAATCACGGCAAAGCACAGGGCAAGGTGATAGGGTCGTTATTCCAAGGGCCCATGATTTTATTAGTTTGAACCCTTTCGAAATTCTTTGGATCAAAGCCGGATGAGGACCCTTAGAATTTTGTTGATGGAATGTTGAGGACACTTCGGTTGACACATGCTTTGGACACCGAATCGGTGGAGTTAGCATCCTATAGGTTGAGGGATGTTGCGGTTCATTGGTACACGGTTTGGATGGCTTCACGGGGAACCAATGCACCTCCCCCGGTATGGCAAGAATTCTTAGATGCCTTTCTCCGACATTATTTGCCTCCAGAAGTTCGGTGAGCTAGAGCCGATAAGTTCCTAAATTTGAGGCAAGGAAACATGAGTGCTCTAGAGTATAGTCTCCGCTTCAATTCTTTGGCTAGGTATGCTTCGGCCATGGTAGCGGATATGGGTGACCGAGTGCACCGGTTTGTGAAAGGCTTAGGGCCACATTTGATGGATAGGTGCTTGACTGCGTCCCTTCAGGACAACATGGATATCTCACACATTCAAGCCCATGCTCAAAATATATAAGAAAGCCTACAACAACAACAAAGAAGTGAGCGTGAGCATGATAGAGGGTATAACAAGAGAGCTAGATTGTTACACCCTAGAAAATTTCGCGTTACTAAGGTTGCAGATGGCTTAATGTGAGCTCAAGGAGGAGAAAATATTACATGACGATAGCATGAGTATGATATTTGGAATTCGTACAGTATGATTGGAATGATACGTTAAAAGATATATAGCCCTCGTAATCGTAAGCTGAGGTGGGGTCAACATGTCGAGATTTTATAAAGGACGTATGAAAAGTTATATGGATAATACATGTGAAGTTAAACACAACTCAAGAAGGATCCTTGAGACAAATCCAAGTGGAAGCCCTCCAAAAAGATGTTTTTAAGTTACGTTTCCGGGTGATCTGACTTCGGGAGGCCATCGCCCCATCATTATTTGGGAATTTGTCACACCCTAATTTCCGTTAGGGCGTGATGGGCACCCGACCCTTATTTAGGGCCGAGCGAACCCGCAGACTCACATAACATTTATACTCACGCTGGCCCTCAAATCGTGACACAATTATACATAACAAAAATTTATCGAAGAATAATATGCTTTTTGCTTTTCTCAAATCAAATAAAATCTTGCAGCATATGAAACTTATAACACAACGCATAATAATATATCGGCTTACATAGCCATTTACATAACCAACATCTAATACCCACAACACTGTCTGCAAAGTCTCTAACCCAGAACATGAAACCATAACACGATAATCTGACTCAGCAGCACTCCGAAAGAAATGGAGCTCGCTAATCCCGCTGAAACATCTTCTACTAAAATCTTCGGCTCACCTGGGTGTACCTGCGCGGCATGAAACGCAGCCCCCGAAGAAAGGGGGTCAGTACAGAATATGTACTGAGTATGTAAAGCATGAAATATAATAAGCGGGATTATACCAAAATAAAGAGTACAGAAAAATCATAAAACTTGCCTTTTTAAAAAAAAAACATATGTCATGTATGTCATTTCCATACAATCATCAAGTATGCATATAACGTGCCCCGGCCCTCTAGTAAGGGACGCGGTAGTAAATTCATATCATATGTATGTACATGTAACGTGCCCCGGCCCCCCATGGAGGGACGCGGTAAAAGGGAATCATCATGTGTCATCCTGGCCACCTCCTCCATATCATCATAGTAAATAACGTGCCCCGGCCCCGCTAGCAAGAGGACGCGATAAATATATGTGCCCCGCCCTCCAAAAGAACGCGACGAATAGTGCGACGTGCACGAATACACACCTGCCCGGACGCGGTGAAAGAAGTGGCTACAGCTCGCACGAGCAGAGTAGTGAGAAAACCATATGCAATACAAAACATACAACATCTTACAGAGACTCGAAGGCGTAACACAGATAACCTTAACAGATCTCATAGCGGACCTTTAATAATAATCAGAGCATAAGTCTTTCGGATGTCGAAATATTTCATATCAGGATAATCTTTCTGGAGCATTTGCAAATTCCAAAGTAGATCATCAGACTCAAATAAATATATATAACAGTTATTCTGTAGAAATTAGAAAGGTAGCTAAAAACTTTCCTTAGTTTTTATTTATTTCCAAAGTAGTTCAAACGGAATAATAGGAAAAATTCGGACAAAGGTGGACCCACCTCGGTCAAATGAGGTGGCGTATGTAAATTACGCATGTCAAACTTCATAACGTCATTTATGAGTATTTTAAGGTAATCGGATCTCATTTGCACAAGTTTTAGAGGCTAAAACAATTTTTCTAACTATTCACACAATAAGCCATTCAATTCTATTGAATGAAAAAGGGGCGTTTCTAGATGTAGATTCTTGAGAGTAGAGTTGTCCCCAAGGTTCAAATTCGAGCCTAGTACATCTAAGACATGCCAAGAGAAGAAATGGGAGAGCTTTACATACCTTATTCGTCCTTTACGCCCGTCCAACTTCAAGCCCCGTTTCGTCCAAAATCTACATTTGGTCATATTTACCAAATATTAATCATAAGGTTTTTAAGAATTCGATCTTAACCAACTCTTGTCTACAAAAATTTGGGCAGCATCTCCCCTATACATACAACATCCCCGAGATTTTTAACTCGGTCAATCAACAACAATCAAGCCAACAACCATACTAACAATATCCATAAGTGATTCAAAATGCATCCAAACATTAATAATTCCTTTCTACACAATTCGGCGACATTCACATATATTCAATTCGGCTACATATATCCAAACTAATATCAATGATCGCATACTCGAATAACAATCCAAAACCTTTCAAACATGATTTAAGAATATTTCAAACTATCCGCAAAGTATTCAAATCAGCCCGTCTATTCACTATGCCACCCGAAACCTCCTAAGTGCAAGGAAACGTTAACGACACATTTCTTTTCTTCCAAACTCATAAACTCTATCAACCATCACATATGCTAGCAACATTATTTCCATAAATTCAAGAAACATATTGAAATCACATTAGACTCCAAATCAGCCCACACAATTAAAATCTTAACTTGAATCATTAAAACTTCATTCTACGCCCTAGAATCCATAACGACGACAACCAAAATACTAGGTAACATTAATTCATCTCTTGCATACCAAACAGCCCCTAGTTCACGGCCCAACTTCAACATATATAATCTCATAAGTTTCATTCATTTTCTACACATTACAATAACACATAAACATGCTAAACAATCAAATTACACTAAATCAAATTTATTCATCATGTTTACTCCAACCACCTTCACTCACGGCCACAACAACTACACCATATTTTTATGAACTTCTTTCATTTCTACTTTCCACAACATGTGCAACTCATCCACAACACTTGAAAAATGAGATTGAACCTTACCTTCTTCCTCAACCTTTCCCCACGGCCAAGGGTGTGTTTGCAAGAAAGAATGTTTTGCAAGCTCCAACAATTACTCCATGATGTAGAGGACCCTTTAATTGATATGAAAACTAGAAGAAAGTGATTTTTCATGATCAAATTTTCTTGTCTCTTCCATGGTTCTCCCATGGCCGTTTCTCCTCTTCTTCTTTCTCTTCTTATTTCTTGAAAATTCTAGACAACACAATGATAAGGATGACTAAGTTAGTCATCTTATACATGTATATGCAATTAAAACATGTGGCCATGGCCCACATCTCCATGTGGCCGGCCACCTCCCCCCTATTTTCTCTTTTTGTTTTTCAATTTTAAGTCTCCAAATTTTCACTTTTGGCCCCAAGCTTTCATGAAGTGCTCAACCTCCCATAATTCATCTTTTTGTCCCATATTTCATGAAATATGAATTTCCATAATTCCACTTTTAACCCCAAATCTTCCTTAATATTTCCATCCCATAAAATCATAAGTGACTCATACCTTAACACAAAGTCGGAAAAGTAGCCTTATTCTTAACTCGTCGCAACCACTTAAAATATTCCGACGTGCCAAAATGCGAGGTATAACATCCTTCCCCCCTTTGGAACATTCATCCTCGAATGTTCAGCTAGTCACATAGGGCCTTAAGGATCTCGAAGGGGGGGGGGGGGGGGGTTTCCCTTTACTATCCTAACATGCAATTTCTTTTGCCAATCATATTTCTCTTTCATTTCCTCCTCAGGTTCGCAGGTCATTTCTTTCCTGCTATCATTCTGCCACGGTGCCTTAACGGAAACTACATCTTTAGCACCCAACCTTGTTGTCTTACAATTGGTGTAATAGAGTTCGGTGTATATCGGGCTAAGCTCGTCCTTCTTGTCGGATCTGGTTACGTTCTTCACGGATGATATCTTCAGGCGTACCTATTCATCAGTCTAGAATTTTAAGTGTCGATACCGATTATCGTCATATGATTTATGCCATTTCTACGGCTAACAACCACTCTATTGCTCACATCTTCACCTCTGATCCCGTGTAGCCATACTACCCTTCACGATGCCTCCATGAGCTACTCGTTTCCTTCCTTTGTCGTATTCTCCCTTTAAGTCCCCCTTTCCTAATATCATGTTGTTCCGAGTACTTACAACTAATTCTCAGAACCATCGCGATTATCTTCCTGACTACTATCTTTTTACTGCTGGCTTTCCGGTCTCTCCAGCTTGTCTCCGCAAAGGGCTTTACCTGCGGCCCAATCACTCGTATCCAAGACATTGTAACGTCGATTGTCTTCATCTTACACTTGTATCGATCTCCCTCGCTTCCCCCCTTTAGGGTGTACTTATACTATCGCCTTGTTACACTTTGTCCTAAATCCGTATTTCCAGTTTCAATTAAACGGTACTCTTATCCCGACATTCTAACTCCCTTGCCGTTTATTTACTCACTTTCCTTCCTTTCCACTATCGTTGCATTAACACTTTCCCAGCCTAACTTTTAGTGAAAACAACATCAGCTTGCCTTATAACATCCGTGCCATCTATAGTTTTCTTCCCCCTTGAACTACGTTGCCTTGCCCCATTACTATCTTCCATGTACCGCCATGTTGATTGCCGGAATACATTTATCCGCTGATCTAACCATGTACGTGATATCCAAGTGCGTAGAATACACATATAGTCCCTACTATCTTACTTACAAAATATCCCCATACACTATTCCAACTCACTCCATTACGAACCGCAATGCATTTTCTTCCTCTTTATCGGTCTACTTCGCTCCGTTCTGCACGACCTCTTAAGGTTTTTGCCCACTCCTCAGACTCAAATTTCCCTTAGATTACTCTAACTTCGCATTTACTCCTTGCGTCCGAATTGATAGAACTTCCTGAAAACTTCCCAGGGGGGTCACCCATCCTAGAATTGCTCTCGTCTCAGCATGCTTAACTTTGGAACTCCGATGAATTACGATGCTTTAACGCTGGTATAATCGCGTCCACCTCACCGCATAACCTCCGTCACGTAATCTGGGGTAAATTAAAGCCTTTACAGATTTCAGCACGTCCTCGTGACACAATTACTATTTTAGCCCTCCTTTGGTCCTCCGTATTCGCCCTTCACCTGTGGGTATGATTATCTTCCGTTCTAAGCTTCCAAATTCTCGATGGCGATGAACGCACCCCGATCGCCATTACTTATAAGTCCTCG
>NW_026727809.1:0-28457 GCF_029784015.1 Lycium ferocissimum | reverse complement strand
ATATGAGCGAACCCTTAAAACATAGATATACCAAAAGAATAAATCAATGGCATCTAAACAATGGAGTGCTCTCAAATACGAGTCCGCGCATTTACGTGGGCAAAATTTTTAAGAAACATGAAACTTTTCAATCAATAATCATTATCAGTAAATAAAAGAACCGTTCATTTCATACTCTTTTAACATTTACAAATCATCGCACTTCACCGACGCGTGTATCCACACCCTCCTCGGCGAACCCTTAACGTCTACTAAAATCTGCAAAGTCTCTAACATATGCTAAAAACCATGACACGAACACTTTGACTATGCTAAAAACCAACACTCCGAACACGAGGGTGGAGCTCGCCAATTCGCGGGGACAACTTCTAGCAAGTCTTCTCTTCATTTGGGTGTACTGCGTGGCATGAAAACGCAGCCCCGAAGAAGGAGGGTCGACGGAATATGTACCGAGTATGTAAAGCGATTACAAATAACAACCATCGCTCAATTTAGAAGAAAAGAAATCACAATCAAGCTCATTACACCGCATATAAATGTATACATGGGGTCCTAGAACAATCCTTAAGTAAATAATACAAATAACACACATTCCTTAAGCAAAGGATGCAACCTAACCCGTGTGTCCGCCTCCGACATACCAATGAAATAGTCCCCCGACGGCCGCTTATTGTATTAATAATGATGATGATAATAATAATAATAATAATAATAATAATAATAATAATAATAATAATAATAGTAATAATAATAATAATAATAGTAATAAATAATGATCCCCCGTGCATTGCGCGCTTCCGGCATAGTAATGATGACGTCTATCGGGCATTGCCGGCCCGGATAATAATGATGATAGCCCTTCGGGCATTGCCGCTTCCGTAAAAATGATGGCCCCTTCGGGCATGCCGGTCCGACATACGTCTATCCCGGCCCCATCGGACATGCTTGCCCCGGTATCCTAGCCCCTTCGGCATGCCACTCGTGACATACGGCTATCCCAGCCCCATCGGGCATGCCACTCATGACATACTACTAATCCTAGCCCGAATTTAATAATAATAATAATAATGAGATATCGCACCCCCGCCGGAGTGGTTTTGAAAAGTTTAAATAATAAAATCTCACACCCCATCGGAGTGGTTTTGTACGCACCCCTTCGGAGTGGTTTTAGAAAAGCCTTAGAAAATAATATATCACACCCCTTCGGAGTGGTTTAAGAAAGCTTTTAGAAAATAATATATCACACCCCTTCGGAGTGGTTTTGGAAAAGTTTATAAAATATCACACACTCCCTTCGGAGGGTTTTTGAAAAGTTTATAAAATATCACTTAATGGAGCCATTTATGGTAGTTTCAAGACAATTCGATTACATTCCTGCAAGTTACGGACGTTTGAACATTTTTCCAACAAGATATAAGTATTCTAGTTCAATCGCACCGAATGAATAGTGCTCCATTTCGAATCGAATTTCGATGAACGAATAACCCCAGAGGCTCAAATTCAAGCCTAGTATACCTAGGACATGCCAAAAGAAGGAGAGGGATAGCTTCACATACCTTTCTCGCTTGCCAAGCTCATCAAAACTCCAATCCCGTTTCGCCAAAAATCTGCAAATGGTCATCTTTACCAATTACTATTCATGCAAGTTGACATTTCAATCTTTGGTTTCTATTTGGCTACCGAAATTTCGGCAGCACTTCCCCTATAAATACATCACCCCCGAGACTCCACTCGGCTCAAAACAATCAACACAACCCACAACAACATCACCAATCACAACCAAACACAATATAACACAAACTATACAAAATATACAACTTTCCGCCAAGATCATAATTTATCCAAATCATCTAATCTTTAACATACACATTCATCACATATTTCCATCTTCCAAATTCATCAACAACCATCCTAATTCACACCTTAACATCTCAATTTCCATAATGTCATAAAATCATAACAATACGGCATAAGTTCCTACATTCCATTTCAATACCAACCTAAACCATTTTATCTCCGTTTATATTATAAGGATCACAATATCACAATTAACGTACTAAACAAACTTAATTCATTTCCATCCTACCAATCATCATATCACACGGCCAAACATCAATATTTCCATATTCCATCAAATTCATCCATCTTTCATTTCCAATATAAATTCCATCATAAGCACAACTAAAATACAACATAAAACTCAACATAATTACACTACAACTTATTCGGCCACATGCATGCCTCCACACTCACCATGCAAACTTCCATATTTCTATCTTTTCTACTCATTTACATATTCCACAACACAAACCAACCTTCATAACATAAATAAATGGGATGAAACCTTACCTTTTTCTTCAAACTTCTTCACTTCTTTAAGTGTTGAATTGAGGAAACCAATGCTTATTCTTCCAAACCAATTGCACCACGTCGTAGAGGGACCTTACTTTAGTAGGAAAACCGCAAGAAATAAATTTTGGAGAAAGAATTTGAGGGGCAAAATTTCTTAGGACTTGGCCGAATGGCCAAGTCTTCACTCTTCTTGTTTCTTTTGTTTTCTCCTTCTTTTCTTTTCTCTTGTTTTAATTCCCTTCTCTCCTATATATAAGTATATCTTCCAAGCATGTGAGGGGCACATGCCCCTCTCTAGAATTTTCTTGAAATTTGATTAAAAAGATGACTTATTAGTCATCATTTCTCATCCATTTTCCATTCTTTTCTTTTCTCCTTTTTTTTTTTTTTGTCACATGGCCAATATGGCCTTTTTGGAGCTTTCAAGAGACTCGTGTGAATTTACCGTTTTACCCTTCGACTTTTCTCAATATTACCATTTTGCCCCTAACCTTCCGCATTATTTCCATTGACCACTTTACGAATTCCCCCTTTTTACCCTTAACCTTCCTCGATAATTCCGCACTAATGTTTCCATAATCGACATATTCATACTAACAAGATCCAAATATGGCCTTATTTCTTACAAATCACACTTATGTCCAAATTTCCCGAACGTGCAAAAACACGGGATGTAACATCCTCCCCCCTTTAGAACATTCGTCCTCGAATGTTCAGCCGATCTCCGGGTGGTATGATACTCGGGAGGATCCTTCTTATAGTCGTCCTTTTTCTTCATACTCATTCTTGTTAAGTCCGACATGATATATTCTCCCCCGCTAAGGGGCTCCTTACACGCCAACGTCCCTCACGTTGGGATACACGTGTTCACTAATTTAATCACAATGAGGCATCATACGCATTTATATGTGTATACATAGTCATTATCAACTAATCCACAAAATGCTTCCAAACGTAGTTCAAGCCTATCCTAATTCCAAAGCCGTAGCGTACTTGTCGTCTCTTCTCTAATCTACTTTGTCGCGTGCTAGATGGCTCCTTTCATAGTCTCCAACCATCTTGTACATTCTATTTTCCCATTTGTCTCTTGGATCGACATTTGTGGAAATTTTGGCATACTTCCCAGGGGGTCACCCATCATGAAATTGCTCCCATCTGAGCACGCTTAACCCCGAAACTTTGGTGGGATTCAGTGCCTTAATGCTGATATAATCGCGTCCACTTCCTCATATGCCCTTTGCTACATAATCTGGAGTCGACCAAAGTTTCACAGATTCTGGGGCATTTTCGTAACACGTCCTTCCTTGTACAATTACTATTTTACCCTTTTCAATTCTTAATGTTCACCTTCACTTTCATTCACCCGATTTACATTTCAGTAATACTTCAATATTCTTACCTCATCCAACATGTCTCGTCCACACCGTTGTTTACCACCGTACCTTTGTAAATCGTTGATGTCATAGGTCGCTTTCTTTTGTCGACATCATCCTTTAGCCGAAATAAAAGGTTAGTACAAGGGACTTCATGTCCTATGACCGGCTCTATCGCACGATCTTAGATATGAAAGAAGGTCAACAATCCCTAAATGAAAGAAGGTCAACCCGTAGCCTCTTGTTTATAAGTGTGGCGCGCAACACACCATAAACAAGACTCTCTTGGACACGACTTTGCACAACCCCTGGACGATGCTCGCTCGATACCACTTTGTCACACCCCGACCTTACTAGGGTGTGATGGGCACCCGACCCTCCTCAGAGTCGAGCGAACCCTTAAACGTTCGCGTTACTAAAATCTGCCATTTCAAAATTTTTTAAGAAACATGAAACTTTTCAATCAATAAACATTATCAAAAATACAATACTCTTTTAACATTTACAAATCATCCGCACTTCCCGACGCGCTATCCACGGACAACGTGCGCAAAGTCTCTAACATATGCTAAAAACCATGACACGAACACTTTGACTCGGCAACACTCCGAACGAGGTGGAGCTCGCCAATTCCGCGGGACAACTTCTAGCAAGTCTTCT
Organism: Lycium ferocissimum; assembly: GCF_029784015.1. Classification (NCBI taxonomy): domain Eukaryota; kingdom Viridiplantae; phylum Streptophyta; class Magnoliopsida; order Solanales; family Solanaceae; genus Lycium; species Lycium ferocissimum. The sequence continues at coordinate 24,072 of NW_026727809.1, read as the reverse complement.
CTTCATCGGTGTACCGCGTGGCATGAAAACGCGACCCCGAAGAAGGAGGGTCGATGCGGAATATGTCTTGAGTATGTAAAGCGATTACAAATAACAACCACTGCTCAATTTAGAAGAAAAGAAATCACAATCAAGCTCATTTAGGTTACCGACAAATATAAATGTATACATGGGGTCCTAGAACAATAAGTAAATAATACAAATGAACACACATTCCTTAAGAAAAGGATGCAACCTAACCCGTGTGCCGCCTCCGACATACCAATGAAATAGTCCTTCGAACGGCGCTTCCGCGCAATAATAATGATGATGATAATAATAATAATAATAATAATAATAATAATAATAATAATAATAATAGTAATAATAATAATAATAATCCCCGCCGGTAATCCCCGCTTCGGATAGCCCGCCGGTCCGCTTCCGGCATAGTAATGATGATAGCCCCCCCGGGCATTGCCGTCACCCGCATAATAATGATGATAGCCCCTTCGGGCATTGCCGCTCGCATAATAATGATGGCCCCTTCGGGCATGCCGGTCCGACAGACGTCGATCCCGGCCCCATCGGACATGCGGGCCCCGGCATCCTAGCCCCTTCGGGCATGCCACTCGTGACATACGGCTATCCTGGCCCCATCGGGCATGCCACTCGTGACATACTACTAATCCTAGCCCCTTCGGGCATAATAATAATAATAATAGATATCGCACCCCCTTCGGAGTGGTTTTGAAAAGTTTAAATAATAAAATCTCACACCCCATCGGAGTGGTTTTGTACGCACCCCGCCGGAGTGGTTTTAGAAAAGCCTTAGAAAATAATATATCACACCCCCTTCGGAGTGGTTTTAAGAAAGCTTTAGAAAATAATATATCACACCCCTTCGGAGTGGTTTTGGAAAAGTTTTATAAAATATCACACTCCCTTCGGAGTGGTTTTGAAAAGTTTTATAAAATATCACTTAATGGAGCCATTTATGGTAGTTTCAAGACAATTCGATTACATTCCGCAAGTTACGGACGTTGAGCATTTTTCCAACAAGATATAAGTATTCTAGTTCAATCGCACCGAATGAATAGTGCTCAATTTCGAAATCGAATTTCGATGAACAATAACCCCGAGGCTCAAATTCAAGCCTAGTATACCTAGGACATGCCAAAAGAAGGAGAGGGATAGCTTCACATACCTTTCTCGCTTGCCAAGCTCATCAAAACTCCAATCCCGTTTCGCCAAAAATCTGCAAATGGTCATCTTTACCAGTTACTATTCATGCAAGTTGACATTTCAATCTTTGGTTTCTATTTGGCTACCGAAATTTCGGCAAAGACTTCCCCTATAAATACATCACCCCCGAGACTCCACTCGGCTCAAAACAATCAACACAACCCACAACAACATCACCAATCACAACCAAACACAATATAACACAAACTATACAAAATATACAACTTTCCGCCAAGATCATAATTTATCCAAATCATCTAATCTTTAACATACACATTCATCACATATTTCCATCTTCCAAATTCATCAACAACCATCCTAATTCACACCTTAACATCTCAATTTCCATAATGTCATAAAATCATAACAATACGGCATAAGTTCCTACATTCCATTTCAATACCAACCTAAACCATTTTATCTCCGTTTATATTATAAGGATCACAATATCACAATTAACGTACTAAACAAACTTAATTCATTTCCATCCTACCAATCATCATATCACACGGCCAAACATCAATATTTCCATATTCCATCAAATTCATCCATCTTTCATTTCCAATATAAATTCCATCATAAGCACAACTAAAATACAACATAAAACTCAACATAATTATACTACAACTTATTCGCCACATGCATGCCTCCACACTCACCATGCAAACTTTCATATTTCTATCTTTTCTACTCATTTACATGTTCCACAACACAAACCAACCTTTATAACATAATTAAATGGGATGAAACCTTACCCTTTTTTTCAACCTTCTTCACTTCTTTAAGTGTTGAATTGAGGAAACCAATGCTTATTCTTCCAAACCAATTGCACCACGTCGTAGAGGGACCTTACTTTAGTAGGAAAACCGCAAGAAATAAATTTTTGGAGAAAGAATTTGAGGGGCAAAATTTCTTAGGACTTGGCCGAATGGCCAAGTCTTCACTCTTCTTGTTTCTTTTGTTTTCTCCTTCTTTTCTTTTCTCTTGTTTTAATTCCCTTCTCTCCTATATATAAGTATATCTTCCAAGCATGTGAGGGGCACATGCCCCTCTCTAGAATTTTCTTGAAATTTGATTAAAAAGATGACTTATTAGTCATCATTTCTCATCCATTTTCCATTCTTTTCTTTTCTCCTTTTTTTTTTGTCACATGGCCAATATGGCCTTTTTGGAGCTTTCAAGAGACTCGTGTGAATTTACCGTTTTACCCTTCGACTTTTCTCAATATTACCATTTTGCCCCTAACCTTCCGCATTATTTCCATTGACCACTTTACGAATTCCCCCTTTTTACCCTTAACCTTCCTCGATAATTCCGCACTAATGTTTCCATAATCGACATATTCATACTTATTTCTTAAGATCACACTTATGTCCAAATTTCCCGAACGTGCAAAAACACGGGATGTAACATTTACAATTACAAATCACACTTATGTCCAAATTTCCCGAAATATCCGTGCCTCCCGAATGATATTCGTACGGGCTCGATGATATTCGCACTCGCACCACTCGGGCTCGATGCTATCCGTACTCTCTCTTCCGGACTCGATGCATACATACATACATATACATAAAAATACATATATGAAATCAACATCATCCTTAGCATTATCATACGTCGCATAGGCATATCATGACTTTAACATAAACTTATCATCATCTTGCATAAACTTATCATCATCTTGCATTCATCATAACACATACATTAGAACTTGGAGGCAACTATGGATATGTCGGGGTGACATAAGGTCGTGGACCCACGATTACATTATGGAGTAATCATAATCATCATATCTCACCTTGAAGGGACTAACGTTTTAAGGTGAGTGTACACAAGAAAAGCATCAATGGAACCATACTTAGAATCATTAACTTCATGGGCATCATATCTCACTTTAGGACTCTTTAGACTTAACTCATCATCATCAATTATCATGCTCGTGCCTTATCTCTCTTCTTTATCTTATACATGTGTAGCTCCTTATAGTCATAGACTCATTGTCATCACTATCGTGCTCATAATGTATCTCTTATCTTTATATCATATGACTATTCATGAACATTGGCTCTTAGTTCTTCGGAATGTGGGGAATTCATGTAGAAGGAAGGAAAATCATGCCATAAAATTCAAACCTTAAAAAGGAAAGGACTAACATCATAAGGTGGGTCTAGCAACAATGAATAATTTCAAGGAATCGTATGAAGGTCATTAGCTTTGTAGAAACATCATATCATGAGCTTTAGTGGTCTCTAGACTTGGGCTCATCATCATATTCATAACATACCTCTTAACTTTATCTCATGAGAGCTCTTTATAACGTAGACTCATCATTTCCGATATATATACATATATGTAGAGGAGTCATAGAAAGATAGGAAGATTCATACCATAGAGTCATGCCTTAGAAAGAAAGGACTAGCCTTACATACCTTTTCCTTTAGCTATTCTATCACTTGATCGTTCTCCTTTAATGCTCACGTCTTTACCTTCAAGAGAGTTCGTATCGACATTAGCTAAACAATTATAAGAACGTGTTTACTAAAGCTAGAGAAAATTGGGCAGCATTTCCTTTGTTTATACAACTTCCTCCATATTCCATATCAACTCCCAACATTCATAACAACAATCACAATATCATAAACAACAATCATCCAACACATTATCACATTTCAATTTCACTTCAATTCCTCCATAATCATGATCATAGTTCACTATCGTGTTCTTTCACATATAATACTCATTCCATGTTCTAAATGTCATTCATAACATATTATAATCACAACATATCAATAATCATGATTCAATCCAAACTTTACTCAACAATGACACTATTCCCACATTTATGACCCATTTTCTATATTCTTCTATAATCCAAGTGTTTCAACTTTCAATACCTTAAACAACATGAAAATACCATAAAACTTACCTTAGATAGTGTAGAAACAAGCCTTGAGTGGAAATACTCTTCTTGCACCAAAACCCTAGTTCACTTCTCTTGGATTTCTTGGCTTAGATGAACTTTGATGTGTTTCATGCACTTGATTCACTTGAATTCTTGATATTGATCTTTGATTTCCTTGTTTTCTTGTAGATGAAGTATATGGAACCTTCTAGAGGTCTTGAGAGAGATGAAGAAGTGTGGGAAATGAAATTAATGAAGTGGGAACACATTATATAATTTGAACTTAATTCAGTCCGTTAGGGACTTCCACGGACACTTATACGGTCCGTGGAAAAATTATACGGCCGTGGAAGTGGTCGTGGTTCACCACCAGCCAGTCATCATCTCTGCTTGGGTGTTATACGGACCCTTATACGGACCGTATAATGTTAACACGGTCCGTATAAGTGGCCTATAACCCCTTTCTCCGAAATGATCTCCCGTCGTTCGTTTGATCTCCAATCCTTATGGAACCTTCTTAGCACTTGTTTAACACCTCAATACCAATCTAAGGGACGTTATAACTCTTCCTCAAAATATCATTAAACTCATCATTAATTCGATGCTCGTAATTCTTGTCCGACACACAACATATGACTTGCTTTCCTTAACAACTTTCTTCCCTTATCTTAGATGTCTTTTGAAATCTCATTTAGAATCATCAAATGCTATTTCTTACTTATCAAAACATCGTATACATCATGCCCTTCATTAGCCTATTCACTGTGCATCAACAAAAAAATTTTCGAGGTGTAACATTCTTCCCCCCTTAAGAACATTCGTCCTCGAATGTTAAGTTCTCGGGGATTCTATAAAAAACTATTTCGCTAGAGTTTTCCCTATAATATGGCACTACCATCCTATCACAATAGCCCATAATAACAATGCCTCACAGGGCCACAACATAATAGCAATAGAGTTTGGCCACACACGACCCAACTGCATAAAAGGAAAACATACATACCTTATGATCTTGACGTCTCATCTTGGATTTCTCCCGGGGGCTGAAATAAGTGCGGATACTTGGATTTCATATTTTCTTCCGCTTCCCAAGTCATTTCTTCTCGGTTGTTATTTTTCCATAAGACCTCAACTGAGACCACTTCTTTATTTCGAAGCCTCCGTACTTGCCTATCTAATATGGCAATGGGTACCTCTCCATAAGTCAACTTTTCTGTTACTTGAACATCATTTACTGGCACGATCCTAGTAGGATCTCCAACATATTTACGAAGCATCGAGACATGAAAAACTGGGTGAACTGACTCCAAATTAGGAGGTAGATCTAATTCATAAGCCACTTTACCTACTTTGCGCACAATCTCATAAGGCCTAATGTATCGGGGACTAAGCCTTCCCCTTTTGCCAAATCTCATAACGCTCTTCATTGGCGACACTTCTAAGAATACCCAATCTTTCATTTGAAGTTCTAAGTCTCGTCGATCCTTTTTCTTGCTCAATAATGATATTAAGTCTTACATGGTTTGCAAATCTATCCCACTTGGTTTCATTGGCGACGTATAAATACTTGCAAGTTACATAATCGTTCTTGAGTGATTCGTGTGCATACACATCTATACATATACATGTATCCATATCCGTATACATATTCATGTCCATATTCATATCCATAGCATACCCGACCTTGAAGGTTCGGTGGTTTTCGCATACTCGGCCACGACAAGGCTCGGTGTCATACATGCCAAAACTCTTTTGTCTATCTGTAGTAACTTATCTCGTCATGCTCTCTTCCTTCATTTATTTTTTTTCTTTTTTTTTCCTTGATTATCATATCTTATGTTCTACTATAGAAAACCTTAGGTCCTTTTCTTAATTGTCGCTTATAAATCGCAATATCATTAACAACGACTCTACCGTTAGTGTCTTTGCCTCTATTCTAATTGTAGCATCGCTATCTTTTACACTATCCCTTGAGTTATTTGCTCTCAATGTCACGTGGTTCAAGGTATTCGCGAATGATTTCCAATACAGTCTCAGATGCCTGCTCAATTCGTGTTCGTTTATTTACTAGTTATTAGACTTATTTCTGCGTAACTCTCACTCTTTGTTTTAGAGTCTATATCTGTCACATCTTAGGGTCTATCGTTTCAATCTCTATACTTGTGTTCTCTTTACTCGCTTCCCCCCTTTAAGGGTTTTGCCTGTACCATTTTCAAATCCGTTGCCTCACCTTCAAATCTTGAATTCATATATCCCTTACTATACTACATCTTATTCATGCCGTTTCCCATGATTTATAGCTACGATAATTCATGTGTGAAGTCTTAACATACTCATCCTGCAGTTTTGTAATCAAGTAATACAACCAACATAGCAATCCGAACAAGGATGTATTTTTACTTAGCTCATCTGGTAGTTATGAGTCAATGTCTAGATTCGCTCCAATTAACAACTTTTGTTTCATGGGAATGCTCACAATAGTAGTATGTCTAGCTATCCGTACCATCCATGTAATGTCACGTATCCCATTCTTCGATACCCAGAGTTCACTTATAGCATCATCTTTCCCCTTTCTTCCATCTCAAGTTATTCCTCTCTTTCCTATAATCGACTTATAGTAACCGTAAATGCATTTTCCCTTAAACCCGCCATTTTTATTTTCAAGGATCTAAGTCTCATGCGCCACTAATACCCCTTATTGCCTCATACTCTTTTACTCTTGTGTTGCACTCAACATTGATTCCGAAACCAATCATAATCATGTCGTATTTGTCGTTGCTAATAGCCTTACTTTATCGCTTTATCATCGTACGGTAAACTCGTAATTCATGGCCACATTTTTCTCTCCAACTTATTCTTTTATACACTTTACTCGTTCTGTCTTAGTGGAGGATATTCGTAGGAGATGCGTCTTCCTTTTCTCATAGTACGACTATTTCTTAAGCACGCGTACTTCGTATATCTCCTCTTCCTTCTATACCCGTACTTATTCCTTTACATTCTTTCCTCCTCAATTTATCTTATTACCTCCCTTTTTATAATCAATCCTTTATTCCTCGCACAAGGAATCCTATTCTTAACTCAGTACCGCTTTGTCCTTTAGAATATATTGCCCTTATACACTCCGTTCTCAATCACTCATTGCTGGCCTTCTCTTCTCTTCACGATAATTCTGTCTACGGTTCCCGCAATTTCTTTTAAATTCCTGGGAAAATTTCGGCAGGGTTTCTCTTGTAAACATAACAATCCCAAACCTGCACATAGCCCAATAAAAACACGTCCCATGCCTTAATAGGACATGTATCGGGACACACATAATACGCAACTCAGCAACATAAGATCACTTACCATTAAAGGATATAAATAATAGAGCTTGTCTCATAAGTTGTGCCTGCACACTCGGTCTAGAATTCCAATATATATATACATACACATATTATTATTATATCTATATTTTTTTTTCACACACTGTCAATCAGCTTACTTGTAAATCACGATTCCGGCTATCACTAGGTCGTTAACAAATATAGTCATCTCAATTTGTTGGGTTGGCTCAGATTTTTCACCTCAACACAATCATCACATCGGGAGTAATATATGACAGCGTAGGACCCAAATCAATCGGCGCATACATATCATAAGAGATTACTGAAAATATACCTGGGACAATATCAGAGGGATACTCAAGATCCTATCGTCGCCCAGCTAATGCATAAGTATGGCGCTGGGATCCACTCAGACTCGGGCATTTCTCTTTGATCTCTATCACTACCGCTACTATCTCGCGGCCTCCGCCTAGGGAGGGCGTACTGATGATGAAGAGCCAGCTACCACTCCCGTAGACCGAACCTTATCTTTACCACGTAGCGATGGACAATCGCGCCTAAAATGGCCTGGCCGAGCACAGGCATAACAAACATCTGAACCCAAGCGGCACGGTCCAGAATGTAACTTCCTGCATTGACTACATCGTGGCACAGGTGACCTCATCTGGCTCGAATCACCCCTATTCCGAGAATTAGGAACTCTGAGACTCTGGGGCGGCCTAGAATTAGTAGATCCATCAAACACGGGTCCAAGAAACTGTGGAGAAGCGCTAGTTGTCGAGCGAACCGAGTGCCTGGAGAATTGTTGTCTCGGAGCGCCCCTAAACTCTCGATCAAACCCTGGAGAATTAACTCTCTTTCTCCGACCCCTGTTACCGTGGCCCACATCCTGCCGCTGAGCTTGGGCGGCTACTAACTGAGTCAGTAAAAGAATGGCCTGTCTCATCTCTTGGCCCGAGGCATCTGGAGGAGGGACTGGGGGTGCGGGAGCTAAAATTGAGGCTCCCCTCCGATCCTCTAAAGTGGGTGAGGTACGGAAAAACCGAGATAGGGCCTTATTTTGGGGTTCACTCTCCTCCATATCCATAGATGGCCCCCGTTCCGCTCGCCCTTCCGCAATCAACGCCTTGCCCTTCGGGGTCGCGTAGCTTTTCCTTTCATCAACTTTGCCGAAATCATAAACGCACCATTAGGGAGGGAAAATCTTATAACATGGCTCTATAGCACGATCTAGTAAGAAGAAGAATGGTCATTTTTCCTAAATGCCCTGTAGCCTCCTGTTTATTAGTGTGGCGCGCAACACACCATAAACAAGACTCTACTAGACACGGCTCGTAGACACTTCCTAGGACTAAACTGCTCGGATACCACTTTTGTCACAACCCAAATAGGGCCATGACGGTTATCCGAGGCTAACCATCGAGCACCACTCATCCTATTACTCATCATACACATCAAGCATTCATTCATAATCTTATACTCATAATCATAGTAAAACTATTTTCATTTGAAACATATTTACCATTATATACATAAGCCATTATATATATATAATATATATATATATATATATATATATATATATATATATATACCATACTACTCACACATACGTATCTACGAGCCTATATATATATACTAGACATATGGACGGGATATATATATATATATATATGCCCAAAATATATATACACAAAACAATAAGCAATGGCACCTCCGGAACAATGGAGTGCTCTCAAACAGCTAGTAGCTCCTACGAATCGGGTCGCCTCCCTGTCTACCTGTGGGCATGAACACAGCGTCCAAAGAAAACGGACGTCAGTACGAACATTGTACTGAGTATGTAAGGCATCAACAATAATAATACATAATAGGAGCATAAGGGATAGCATAAGATAAAAGAACTGTTCATTTCTCATAATACCTTTTTGAACATTCGCCATACGTACTTACCCCTTTATTCCTCTAAAAATACACTTGTTACATCCACATGCTTACATATGCAATAATTTACAATGCAGTACAACCACGTACCCGGCCATATATAGGTATACCTCGGTATCACTCCTCCGTACTCGGGCCCTCCGGTCGATGATATCCCGTACTCGGCCCTCTCGGGACTCGATGATATCCGTACTCGGCCCTCCCGGGACTCGATGATATCCGTACTCGGCCCTCCCGGGACTCGATGATATCCGTACTCGGCCCTCCCGGGACTCGATGATATCCGTACTCGGCCCTTCCGGGACTCGATGCATACATACATACATATACATAAAAATACATAAATGAAATCAACATCATCCTTAGCATTATCATACGTCGCATAGGCATATCATGACCTTAACATAAACTTATTATAACCTTATCATCATCTTGCATTCATCATAACACATACATTAGAACTTGGAGGCAACTATGGATATGTCGGGGTGACATGAGGTCGTGGACCCCCGATTACATTATGGAGTAATCATAATCATCATATCTCACCTTGAAGGGACTAACGTTTTAAGGTGAGTGTACACAAGAAAAGCATCAATGGAACCATACTTAGAATCATTAACTTCATGGGCATCATATCTCACTTTAGGACTCTTTAGACTTAACTCATCATCATCAATTATCATGCTCGTGCCTTATCTCTCTTCTTTATCTTATACATGTGTAGCTCCTTATAGTCATAGACTCATTGTCATCACTATCGTGCTCATAATGTATCTCTTATCTTTATATCATATGACTATTCATGAACATAGGCTCTTAGTTCTTCGGAATGTAGGGAATTCATGGAGAAGGAGGGAAAATCATGCCATAAAATTCATACCTTAAAAAGGAAAGGACTAACATCATAAGGTGGGTCTAGCAACAATGAATAATATCAAGGAATCGTATGAAGGTCATTAGCTTTGTAGAAACATCATATCATGAGCTTTAGGGTCTCTAGACTTGGGCTCATCATCATATTCATAACATATCTCTTAACTTTATCTCATGAGAGCTCTTTATAACGTAGACTCATCATTTCCGATATATATATATATATATATATATATATATATAGAGATTTATACCATAGTCATAGAAAGATAGGAAACAATCATAATATCATAAACAACAATCATCATTCATCTATATTTATGTTTGCAACTTAATCAGTCCGTCGGGACTTCCACGGACACTTATACGGTCCGTGGAATGTTACACGGCCCGTATAAGTGGGCGTGGTTAACCACTAAGCAGTCATCATCTTTGCTGGGTGTTATACAGACCTTTATACGGACCGTATAATGTTATACGGACCGTATAAGTCGGTCGTATAACCCCTTTCCCCTGAAATGATCTCCGTCGTTCGTTTGATCTCCAATCCTTGTGGAACCTTCTTGGCACTTGTTTAACACCTCAATACCAATCTAAGGGACGTTATAACTCTTCCTCAAAGCGTCATGAAAATTTCATTAATTCGATGCTCGTAATTCTTGTCCGACTCACAACATATGACTTGCTTTCCTTAACAACTTTCTTCCCTTATCTTAAATGTCTCTGAAATCTCATTTAGAATCATCAAATGCTATTTCTTACTTATCAAAACATCGTATACATTATGCCCTTCATTAGCCTATTCACTGTGGATCAACAGAAAATTTTTCGAGGTGTAACAGATGAGATTTGGCAAGAAGGGTAAGTTGAGCCCTCGATACATTGGGCCATATAGAATTGTTCGTATAGTGGGTAAGGTGGCATAGATATTCCATGTGTCCATGCTCCGTAAGTGCATAGAAGATCCTTTGAGGGTTTTACCAGTAGGTGGTATCCAGGTGACTGAGCAGTTAGCATATGAGGAAATCCTAGTGGCTATACTGGACAGGCAAGTTCGTCGATTGCGAACCAAGGATATGGCTTCCGTTAAAGTTCTTTGGAGAAATAATAATGTTCAAGAAATGACTTGGGAAGCTCAAGTGGAAATGAAGGCTGGTTACCCATATTTGTTTCTGTCATCTCAGGAGGCTCAGTCTGAGGCATCATCTCCCCCCAGGTATTGATTTCATTTATAGTTATGGTGATTGGTCGTGTGAGGCCATGGTATTGTATATTTTGGCATGTGGCCCTGTGTGGCATTATTTTGAGTTGCTGTGTTATATCCCGTATTTCGTACATTGGGACAATCCGGGTTAACCATGATAAGTTAGGAACAAAACTATTTCGGGATACGAAGTCGAGACTTTAACTATGATTTTGTTTTGAGGCATAAGTTGCTTGTGAATTTGTTGGCATGGAATATTAGGAAAAACTTGGGGTTAAAAGTAAATTTTAGAAAGTTGGTAATAAAATAAAAAGAAGAGAAAAAAAGGGGCAAGTTGGCCGGCCACTATGGAGTCGGCCAAGGGCCACATGGAGGGCTAATATATGTAAATAAAAGATGACTAAGTCATCATATTCAACATCTTCATCCCTTAGAAATTTCAAGAAACTTGGAGAAAAAAGTATAGTGCCATTCGGCCATAGCTCACCAAGCAAGAATCTTGGAAAAATTGATCAAAAAAATATATTCCTCAAGCAATTCAACTCCTTAGAAGGTGAATAACAACATGGAGGGGTTGTTGGAGTAGCAAGAACAAGAATTAGTTCAAGAACAAACTCTAGCTAAGTTGAAGAACCAAGTAAAGAAGGTAAGGTTTAATCTTCAATTTTATATGTTATGCATGGTTTGTGTATGTTGTGAAGTGTGGAAATGAATGAAATTCATGAAAGTGTGGAGTTGATGTTGTGGCCGTATGTATTGTGTTGGAGTCGTGTATATGTAATGTGTGTGGGAGTGATGAATTGATTCCATTTAGCATGTTGGTTGTTGTAGTGTGTTGAAATGGATGGAAATCATGAAACTTGTGTGTGGTGTGGTGGCCGAATATGGGTCATCATGTATGCCAAGAATGAATTAATTTTATGTAGCATTTTGGTTGTTGTTGTCGTGTGGATTCTCTGTCGATAACGGAAGTTTAATGATTCAAATTGAAGTTGAAAGTGTCGTGGGCTGTTTTAGTGGCCAATGTGATCCTTATGTAGTTTTTGTACTTATGAAAGTAATAATGTTAACGTGTGGATTGTTGGTGTAATTCATGAATTTAGAAGAAGGAAAGGTGTTGTTGTTGCTCTCGGGTTTGGGTTGGTTTCGGGTGAAATGGTATTTTGTTTAGGTTGTTTGAAATATTGTGCGGGTTGTTTAAAGTGTTCTTGAAACTTGTTTGAATGGGTTCGGATTATTAATTGAACGTATGAGCATTGATGTTGATTTGAATGTGAGTAGTTGGATTGAATATATTGAAATGTTGAAGTATGTAGAAAGAGTTACAAATGTTAGAATGCATTTTGAATTGATTATTAATGTTGTTAATATGGTTGTTGGTGTTGTTGTTGATGATTTTGGCGAGTTGAATTCTCGGGGTTGTTGAGTTTATAGGGGAAATGCTTTACCCGAATTTCTGTAGGCAAAGTGCTAGTTTGGGATTGGAATCCCTGAGTATCTATAGCTAATGTTTGGTATATAATGTTGTTGTTATAGATCGTGGGCAGCCCGAGACTTAAGTTTGGACTAGTTTAGGAAGCGGACGAGGTATGTAAAGCTTACCCTTCCTTTTTTTTGGCATGTCCTAGTGTAAGTAAGCTATGACATGATCCTCGGGGTAACTGTATTCTTACGATCCAAGCATATTTATGATTCGTATTCATCTCTTAATATTGGTATCCTTAATGTGGTAGTAATATGGTCTTTATGTCTTTGATATGATTGGATTTGAAATGTTGTATAAACAGTTTTGTTCCTAAAGGATCTTATGTCTAAAAAAAATGTCCGTAACTTTCATAGATGGAACCGGATTGCTTTGATTTGCTCGTACATGATTCTATAACGTGTAATGACCTTAACTTTCATGGGCGGGCCCGGATTGGTTTGATGCATATCCATGGTCCCCGAGATTTTCCTTTGTATAGTCGTAATGACTTTGTTTTGAAAGAACTTAGCATGATTTCTGTTTTAGCTCTCGAGCGTCGACTACTTATTTGTCCATCGAGTCTTAAAGAGGATTTATGTGCATATGATTTCTCACTACTCTGCTCGTGCAAAGCTCAATATGTCTTTCACTGAGTCCCGGGCCAGGACACGCATTCATGCACACTCCTCTGCATTATTCACCGAGTCCCTCACTAGAGGGCCGGGACACGCTATATATATATATATATATATATATATATATATATATATATATATATGATGATATGATGATGTGATGATATGGGGATGGTGGCAGGATGGCATATGATGATTTCTTTCACCGAGTCCCTCACTAGAGGGGACACGCTATATGTACATGTATATGATGACTTTACCCACCGAGTCCCTCACTAGGGGGCCGGGACACGTTATGTATATGCATATGTATATGATGATTATTTACTTATGTTTATGACATGGACATGCATGATTTGTGTTTCAAAGGTAAGCCTTGTGATTTCTGGTTACTGTACTCATGTTCCATACTCCTTACTTCAGTACGATTCTGGTTACTGTATTTCATGCTTTACATGCTCAGTACATATTCGTCGACCCCTTTCTTCGGGGGCTGCGTTTCATGCCCGCGAGGTACGGATACACATTTTGGTGATCCGCCCGGCTTAGGATTCTCATCGAGTTTCCTTGGAGTGCTCCCTCGTCCCGGAGCCCATATTTTGGTGTAGACTCTTTTGTTGTGTATGTGTATGTTTATTCAGGGGTACGGCGGGGCCCTGTCCCGTCACATGATTCCATGTTACTCTTAGAGGTCTGTAGACATATGTGTGGGTTGTGGGTAGTCACTGTACAGTTGTGTTTGTGTCTTGAATGTTCCCAGGCTATATGTACGAAATGTATATATGTATACGCGACGCCGTGCTTTTCTGTATGTTTAAGATCCTGTTATGTTTGCTATGGTATGATTATAGTGGACGATGTGTACGAGTGCCCGGCTCGGGCGCTAGTCGCGGCCTACGGGGTTGGGTCGTGACAAAGTGGTATCGAGCGGTTCGTCCTCGGAATGTCTACGGCACCGTGTCTAGTAGAGTCTTGTTTATCGGTGTGTTGTGCACCACATCTATAAACGAGGAGGCTACGGACATTTAGGACGTTATTTTTCCTTCGATCTTAGATCGTGCGATAGAGCCGTCTTATCGGGATGAGTCCTCCCTAACGACTTGCTATGTTTTCGAGGCGATGCCTCGAGGAAGGCCACGTGCCCGGAGAGGGAAAGTCTACGGCGGTGGGGGAGACTAGCCGGAGCCGGAGAGTTACTAGGGCCCGTGCCGAGCCCTCGCACCGAGGTTGTGCCCCCGACAACCGCTTTCTGCTACACCGCCGCATCGGAGGGACTTGGAGCGACCGCGGCGCAGTCGAGGCGGCTCCACCGCCGACTCCCGAGGTTCGAGTACCCGAGCCTCGGCTCCTCGACCAGGGGCGGAGGATCGGGCTATGCGAGATGCGGTCCAGTTATTGACCAGGTTGATGGCGACTTAGGTTCACAGGCACGGATCAGGGGGTGATCATGCGGACAGGCATGATAGTCAGAGGGCCCATGATTTCTGCGACTTGTGGTCCCCCAGAGTTTTTTGGGTCAAAGCCCACGGAGGATCCTCAGGAGTTTATTAGACAGATGCAGCGTACGTTGCGACTCATTAAGGCTTCTGAGACGGAGTCTGTCGAGTTGGCGTCATATCGGTTGTATGATGTAGCGGCTAATTGGTATGAGTCGTGGGAGCTATCGAGGGGCGAGGATGCTCCTCCAGCAGTGTGGGACGAGTTTGTGGGGGCCTTTCTTGGCCACTTTTTACCTCCGGGGATGAGGCGGGCAAGAGTTGACGATTCCTCGTGCGAGGCGGGATGGCGAGGGTGTTCGAGAGTACGATTGGAGTTTGACTCCTTGGCCGGATATGCACCCGCTCGTGGCGGTATGGTGACGGATGCTGCCGGTATGTGATGGGGCTGGATCATTACTTGGTTGACAGCTGTTTGGTGATGGCGGCTCAGTCAGGGATGGATATTGCACGGGTACAGGCACATGCCCAGGGTATGGAGGATAGACACAGAGGGCGTCAGCCCGACAGAGAGGGTTACGGCGGGGGCCGGCCAAGAGGGCTAGATCGGTGGTTCGTACGGGAGTCCCGAGGTAGGCGACCTCGGTTACGCGATGATGGTAGATATTCTTCTCAGCCAGCCCAGAGTACACCTCCACGGTTCATGGATAGGAGACCGGATAGTACGGGGTGTTAGGAGGCCGAGTCGAGCTCCGGGGTTTCGAGTTCGCGGGTGCGTGGGAGTTTGAGTCGGTCGAGGCCATCTGTGCCTCGGTGTCCTCAGTGCGGCAGGCGCCATCCGGGGGAGTGCCGTTATGTTACAGGTGCTTGTTTTGCTTGCGGCCGTCAAGGCCATATCATGAGGGAGTGCCCGTATGGGGGTAGCCCAGGTGGTGCGACCCGGCCCTCTTTGGGCCGATTCTTGGTTCGTCTTCTTCAGTAGCCATGCGCCCTATGGGGCAAGGTACGCCGACACCAGCGGGCCGCGGTAGGGGTCGTGGCGGAGTCCCCGGTTCTAGCGGTCCTTCGAACCGCATCTATGCTTTGGCGAGTAGACAGGATCGGGAGGCGTCACCAGATGCAGCTACAGGTATATGAATCCTTATTGGAATTTATATTTTTATATATGTGTATTTCTTTGTATAAGTGTTATTTAATAGCGGTAAGCAGAAATTCAAAGGCCGATAGCCAAGTATTTATAAGTCACGGCGAATACGGTGTGTTCCCTATCATTGCGGACCTAGAAGTCTAGGATGGAAAACAGTCGGACCCATAGGCGAAACGTGAATATTTAGGATTGAAAAAGGGCTAAAATAGTAATTGTGCTATGGGAGCGCTCGGAAATCCTTAAGACTTCAACTTACTTCGGATTATGTGATGGAGGTCGTGCGGTGAGGTAGACGCGATCATACTAGTATTAAGGTATCGTATTTCGCCGGAGTTCCAAGGTTAAGCGTCTTTGAGGGTAAGAGAAATTTCGGGATGGGTGACCCCTTGCAGGAAGTTTACTAAAAATCCTATAAAGTCACCCACAGGAGAGCCAAATGGGAAGCTAGAGTAGTCTAAGGGAAACTAGAATATATAGAGTGGGCGGAAGCCTTAAGAGGTCGCGTAGGTCGAGGCGGACTAAATCGGTGAAGAAGAAAAGAAGGTGCGTTACGATTTGTAGAATTAGGGTGAGTTTGAATAGCGTTTGGGAATATTTTGTAAGCAAGGTAGTAGTAATTATGTTTATATAGGTATGCATATGATATCCCGTATATGGCTATGTCAGCAGATATGTGTAGTCCGGCAGTCAACGTAGCGGTATATGGAAGGCATAAATCGGACAGGGTAGCGCAGTTCAAGTGAAAAGAAAAATGAATGGCACAAATGTTACAGGGCAAGCTGATGCTGTTTTCGCTACAGGTCAAGCTTGGGAAGTACTAACATAACGATATTTGGAAAAGAAAGAAAGTGCCGCCTAATTGAGATTGGGAAATGCGGACACAGGGCAAATATAATCAGGCAATAATATAAGTACACCCCTAAAGGGGGGAAGCGGGCACGAGAAATGCAAGTGCCAGACAGAGACATTGTGAAAGGTAACACTGCTGTGCTGAATTAGAGGCTAAGATGTGGGCTATGGGGTTGTTCGCTAATGATACTACGATCTAAGTTGAGTAGAGGGAGACTATAAGATGGTTTAAGCAAGGCTTTGGTCGAGCTAGCTAGTTACGAAAGGAGGGTGAATTTATATATCGAACTCTTTCGAATTATATCGTTAATGATAGTTAAAGCGAGGGGACGACTATTAGCAGCTCAAAGAGGACAGACATCATATGACGACAATCGGCGTCGACACTTAGAATTCCAGATTGGCAAGTGGGTGTGCTTGAAGATATCACCCATGAAAGGTGTGATGAGATTTGACAAGAAGGAGAAGTTTAACCCGAAGATGTATTGGACCTTATTACATCGTTCGTAAGGCAAGAAGGTTGCGTACTAAAGACGTGGCTCCTGTTAAGGTATTGTGGCGGAACGATAACGGGGAGGAAATGACTCGAGAAGCCGAAGAGGAGATGTAGGCAAAATATGATTGGTAGATGAGATTGCAAGATATGGTAATAAAGGAAACCCCCGAGATCCTTATAAGACCTTACGAGATTAGTTGAACATTCGAGGACGAATGTTCTAAAGGGGGAAGGATGTTATATCCCGTATTTCGTACATTGGGACAATCCGGGTTAACCATGATAAGTTAGGAACAAAACTATTCCGGGATACGAAGTCGAGACTTTAACTACGATTTTGTTTTGAGGCATAAGTTGCTTGTGAATTTGTTGGCATGGAATATTAGGAAAAACTTGGGGTTAAAAGTGAATTTTAGAAAGTTGGTAATAAAAAAATAAAAAATAAAAAGGGCAAGTTGGCCGGCCACTATGGAGTGGGCCAAGGGCCACATGGAGGGCTAATATATGTAAATAAAAGATGACTAAGTCATCATATTCAACATCTTCATCCCTTAGAAATTTCAAAAACATGGAGAAAAAAGTATAGGGCCATTCGGCCATAGCTCACCAAGCAAGAACCTTGGAAAACTTGATCAAAAAAATATATTCCTCAAGCAATTCAACTCCTTAGAAGGTGAATAACAACATGGAGGGGTTGTTGGATTAGCAAGAACAAGAATTAGTTCAAGAACAAACTCTAGCTAAGTTGAAGAACCAAGTGAAGAAGGTAAGGTTTAATCTTCATTTTTATATGTTATGCATGGTTTGTGTATGTTGTGAAGTGTGGAAATGAATGAAATTCATGAAAGTGTGGAGTTGATGTTGTGGCCGTATGTATTGTGTTAGAGCCGTGTATATGTAATGTGTGTGGGAGTGATGAATTGATTCCATTTAGCATGTTGGTTGTTGTAGTGTGTTGAAATGGAAGGAAATCATGAAACTTGTGTGTGGTGTGGTGGCCGAATATGGGTCATCTTGTATGCCAAGAATGAATTAATTTTATGTAGCGTTTTGGTTGTTGTTGTCGTGTGGATTCTATGTCGATAACGGAAGTTTAATGATTCAAATTAAAGTTGAAAGTGTTGTGGGCTGTTTTAGTGGCCAATGTGATCCTTATGTAGTTTTTGTACTTATGAAAATAATATTGTTAACGTGTGGATTGTTGGTGTAATTCATGAATTTAGAAGAAGGAAAGGTGTTGTTGTTATTGCTCTCGGGTTTGGGTTGGTTTCGGGTGAAATGGTATTTTGTTTAGGTTGTTTGAAATATTGTGCGGGTTGTTTAAAGTGTTCTTGAAACTTGTTTGAATGGGTTCGGATTAGTAATTGAACGTATGAGCATTGATGTTGATTTGAATGTGAGTAGTTGGATTGAATATAATGAAATGTTGAAGTATGTAGAAAGTGTTACAAATGTTAGAATGCATTTTGAATTGATTATTAATGTTGTTAATATGGTTGTTGGTGTTGTTGTTGATGATTTTGGCCGAGTTGAATTCTCGGGGTTGTTGAGTTTATAGGGGAAATGCTGCCCGAATTTCTGTAGGCAAAGTGCTAGTTTGGGATTGGAATCCCTAAGTATCTATAGCTAATGTTTGGTATATAATGTTGTTGTTATAGATCGTGGGCAGCCCGAGACTTAAGCTTGGACTAGTTTAGGAAGCGGACGAGGTATGTAAAGCTTACCCTTCCTTTTTTTTGGCATGTCCTAGTGTAAGTAAGCTATGACACGGTCCTTGGGGTAACTCTATTCTTACGATCCAAGCATGTTTATGATTCGTATTCATCTCTTAATATTGGTATCCTTAATGTGGCAGTAATATGGTCTTTATGTCTTTGATATGATTGGATTTGAAATGTTGTATAAACGGTTTTGTTCCTAAAGGATCTTATGTCTAAAAAAAATGTCCGTAACTTTCATAGATTGAACCGGATTTCTTTGATTTGCTCGTACATGATTCTATAACGTGTAATGACCTTAACTTTCATGGGCGAGCCCGGATTGGTTTGATGCATATCCGTGGTCCCCGAGATTTTCCTTTGTATAGTCCTAATGACTTTGTTTTGAAAGAACTTAGCATGATTTCCGTTTTAGCTCTCGAGCGTCGACTACTTATTTATCCATCGAGTCTTAAAGAGGATTTATGTGCATATGGTTTCTCACTACTCTGCTCGTGCAAAGCTCAATATGTCTTTCACTAAGTCCGGGGCGGGACACGCATTCGTGCACACTCTGCATTATTCACCGAGTCCCTCGCTAGAGGGGCGGGGACACGCTATATATATATATATATATATATATATATATATATGATATGATGATGTGATGATATGGGGATGGTGGCCAAGATGGCATATGATGATTCCATTCACCGAGTCCCTCACTAGAGGGCCGGGACACGCTATATGTACATATATATGATGACTTTACCCACCAAGTCCCTCACTAGGGGGCCAGGACACGTTATGTATATGCATATGTATATGATGATTTTTTACTTATGTTTATGACATGGACATGCATGATTTGTGTTTCAAAGGTAAGCCTTGTGATTTCTGGTTACTTTACTCATGTTCCATACTCCTTACTTCGATGCGATTCGATTACGTATTCCATGCTTTACATGCTCGGTACATATTCATCTTGACCCCCTTTCTTCGGGGGCTGCGTTTCATGCCCGCAGGTACAGATACACGATTTGGTGAACCGCCGGCTTAGGATTCCTGTTCAGCTGCCTTGGAGTGCTCCCTCGTCCCGGAGCCCATATTTTGGTGCAGACTCTTTTGTTGTGTATGTGTATGTTTATTCAGGGGTACGGCGGGGCCCTTGTCACACCCTAATTTCCGATAGGGTATGATGGGCACCCGACCCTTACCTAGGGCCGAGCGAACCCGCTGACTATCGTAATACTCATAATCATACTGGGCCCACAAAACATAACATAAGCACAGGGTGAAAATTTTTCAGAAAACAAACATGCCTTTCATTTTTTTTTTCAAATCAAAGAAAATCTGCAATCGTATAAAATCTGTAATATAAGGCACAACAGTACTTCGGCTTATATAGCCGCTTGCCAAACACATCGGTAGCGTAATGCATACAAACACACCGGCTTACATAGCCGCTTACAGAACAGACCTGACATATCATACACTCGACAACGTCTCGCAAAGTCTCTATTAACACCTCGATACCATACAAGCACTCGGACTCGGCGGCATTCCGGAGGAAATGGAACTCGCCAATCCAGCCTCTTCTCCTAACCTCACCTACTCATCCGTAGGTACACGCGTGGCATGAAACGCAGCCCCAAGAAAGGGGGTCGCACGGAATATGTACTGAGTATGTAAAGCATAGCATACAGAAAATGAAATCATAACCGAAGTCAGGAGTACAGAAAGTGAGTATAATAACCCGAATACCAAAGCACTTACATCCGACATACAAATCATACATACTCATACCGTAACACATCATAACCTGTCATATGAGATAACATTAACCGATGTGGGATTTGCCTGAACCAATGTGGGATTTGCCTAAACCAATGTGGAATTTTTGCCTCATCATTAGGTTTGCCCCACCATTGGGTTTGCCCCACCACCGGCTCTGATATCAACTGACCATACTCATCATCTTATCATACATCATATGTGGCCCATAGTGGAACCCGGCGGACAGAACGTGGTCGCCACCCTATCTGGCGCCACAACACAGCAGATAACACCAGAAGTTTCAAATCTCCGTATCCCCATCACACATCATAACGCCATACACAGCATAACACCAAATATAAATGGAACCCGGCCCTCTAGTGAGAAGCGCGGTGAACCATAACACCGGAATATATTATAGTGCGCACGATCACATACCGGCCCGGGATCCGGTGAAAGAGGTAATAACAGAACGCACGAGCAGATCGTAAGTAACCATAATCATACAAATCATCATTACAAACTCAACCTAATAACCAAAGCGAACCATTAGTTCAAACCGAAACAGTAGTCAAATCAGGTTTTCCTCCGAATCTCTCTCGGGAGCATATCAAACCGAACTTCAAAAATCCTAGTTACGTATCAAAATCATGCGCATAAAAAAAATCCTTATTTCAAGCTCGACAGATAAATAAATAATCATACTCGGGGTCGGAGAAATGGTCGTATTAAGTTCCTAAAAAAAAATAGGTCATTTAAACCAACATAGAAAAGTCGCGGGACCCACGGACGAGCGTCAACCCAATCCGGGCCCGCCTACGAAAATTTAAGTCCTTATTCGTCATGAAATCATGTGCGAAGAAATCAAAGCGATCCGGGCTCTCTCTTGAAAGTTACGGTCGTTCGTAGTTTCGAAATCGTTTAGGAACATATCTCTTTTGAAAACAAACTCTTTTGAAACAAAACTCTTTTGAAAATATGACTCTTTTGCAACCTTAAAAATTTAACCATACAAAAGACGTAAGGATCATAACTCGACCACATTAAGGATACGAGTATCAAGAAACCAATAAGAATCGTTTACGAGCTCAAAGCAATCCAATACCGTTTATGAAAGTTACGAACATTGTTAGACATAAGATCCTTTCGGAGTAAAACCGTTTACACAACATTTAAAACTCAATCATATCAAAGCCATACGAACCACAGCCTGACCATACTAAGGATGCCAACATCAAAAGCAAATACGAATCACAAACATACTCGAAACTTAAGAATGGAGTTACCCCGAGGCACAAATCATGTCATACCTTAATCCCGTCTAAGACATGCCAAAAGAAGGATAGGTAAGCTTTACATACCTCACTTGCTTCCTAAGCTAATCCAAACGTAAGTCTCGTCTTCTCAAAATCTACAACAACATCAATAGGCATCGAACATTAGCCATAAGCGTCGAAGAATTCAATTCCAAGCCATTACTTTATTTACAGAAATTTTGGCAGCACTTCCCCTGTAAATTCAACGGCCCGAGATTTCAACTCGGCCAAATTCATCAACAACAATACCAACAAACATTCTAACAACATCAACCATTCAAACATGATTCAATAATATTTTCAACAATCCACAAAAATATTCAAACAATCCAAATAATATGCCATAGAACCCAAAACCTTCCCAACTCAACATGAACAACCATAACATATTTCTTCCTTCCAAATTCATAATTTACACCAACAACAATTCCAACAACACCAACATTAACCATAATATTTCCAATTTCAAAATACTTCATAAACATTCCATATGGTGTTTGTCCCATATTTCCATCACGTAACCATTTTATAACGATTTTACAAACTCTCTTCTCCGTAAATAAACCAATATTAACACAAATAGAAAGAGATTCATACCTTTCCCTCGATAATAATGCTATATATTTACTTCTCCACCTTGAACTTAAGCCAAAAAGCCTCACTACGCAGTTTTGAAGCCGTAACTATACGCCGTCGTCCGGATCGAAATTTGAGAATTATACCTGGTTTCGGGCTAAAAGTTAGTGGTGAAAGGTTGGGGAATTTTCTAGAATATTTGGAATTTTTTTGGTCTGATTTTTTTGGCTGAAAATGAGGGGTAAGCCCCTTTAAAAAGCTGCCCGAAGTCACTGTAGCGATCGAAAGCGTACCGACCGTCTTGTAGTCACTATTCATCCGCGGAAATTATTTCGAGACCTAAAACTTTTATATACCGATCTCTTTATTTGCATACCGGATATGTCCAAAACTCCATACAATCGTATAACTTATTCAACATCCCAAACTTTTCCTTATTCCAAATTTACCCTTAACACTCCATACCAATGAAAAGATGAATATGCAACTTGTGCATTAAAACAAAAAAAAAATCGGAAATTAAAAGTCTTATCCACAACTTGTCGCAATCCAACTTAAAATATTCCAACGTGCAAAATACGGGATATAACAGCCCTGTCCCGTCACATGATTCCATGTTACTCTTAGAGGTCTGTAGACATGTGTGTGGGTTATGGGTAGTCACTGTACAGTTGTGTTTATGTCTTGAATGTTCCCAGGCTATATGTACGATATGTATATATGTATACGCGACGCCGTGCTTTTCTATATGTTTAAGATCCTGTTATGTTTGCTATGGTATGATTATAGTGGACAGATGTGTACGAGTGCCCAGCTCGGGTGCTAGTCGCGGCCTACGGGATTGGGTCGTGACATGCTGTGTACAGGATAGATTAGCATATTTATAGGGGAGACTTTGCCAAAAATTTTATAGCCCATGACATGTATAAACATTCGAGGACGAATGTTTCTAAAGGGGGAAGAATGTTATACTTCTCGTTTTCGTCGCAAACTCCTTGGCTTAGGGTGGTCTTGTCACGGCCCCCCCCCCCCCCGTAGGCCGCGACTAGTGCCCGACTGTGGCACCCATATCTACCTAGCATCCTAAACCGAAATAGTGTACGAATAACATGCCATGTACGGATAATATATATACGAGAATATTGGAACGTCGCCCGAGTCATTACAAATGTACGGATATACATATCGTTATCATAATCC
>NW_026727808.1:0-41625 GCF_029784015.1 Lycium ferocissimum | reverse complement strand
TGTATTCAAAAGTTACATATTCCACATTCGCCTGACCCGTTTCTATATCCTTTTTGCAATCGAGTGTTTCAAATTTCAAATACCTTAAACAACATGGAAATGCCATAAAACTTACCTTAGATGGTGTAGGAATGAACCTTGGGTGCAAACACCTCACCCAGGCAAAACCACTAGTTTCACCTTCACTTGGATTTTCTTGTAATCTTCTAACCCTTGGAAGCTTTCTAACACATAAACACTTAATTCTAGCCTTTTGATCTTTGTGTTGTTTTGGAATTGAGTGAAATGTCCTTAGCGAAGGGTTTTGAGCTCTCAATACTTGTAAAACATGATAAATGAATTAAAAGAACCCAAGGCATCTATTTATACAAAAATAGAAATCAGCCCGTCGGGTACTATACGGACACTTATACGGTCCGTACAATATTGTACGGCCCGTATAAGTGGCGTGGTTCCTGTCAATTTCATCTCCCTGTTTGGGAGTTATACGGACCCCTTTTTACGGACCGTATAAGTGGTCGTATAACTCCATTCCACGAAATGGATTCGTCGTTTCATTGATCTCCAATCCTTATGGAACCTTCTTAACACTTGTTTAACACTTCATTAACAATCTAAGCGACGTTATAACTCCTCTTCAAAACATCATTAAGTCGTCGTTAACTTGTCACTCGTAAATCCTTTTCCGATACATATCGTATGCCTTGCCTTCTCTTGGCAAACTTTCTCCCCTTACCTTGAATACCTTTTAAATCTTAATTAGGATCATCAAATATCATTCCTTACTTATCGAAATACCATATACTTCGTGCTCTTCATTAGCCTATTCATTGTGCATTAATGGGGAATTTTCCGAGGTGTAACATTCTTCCCCCCCTTAAAAACATTCGTCCTCGAATGTTAAGCATAGAGTTCTAGAAAATTTTCGCGAGGAGTTTCCACATAATATGGCACTACCATCAACATCCTGTCACAACAACCCGCTAATAACCGTACCTCGCAGAGAACAACAACATAATAACGATAGAATTTGGCCACACACGACCCAAATGCATAAAAAGGAAAACATACATACCTTATGATCTTGATATCTCATCTTGGCCCTCTTCCGGGGGCTGAAATAGATGTGGGTACTTGGATTTCATGATTTCTTCCGCTTCCCATGTCATTTCTTCTCGGTTGTTGTTTCTCCACAAAATCTTAACTGAGGCCACTTCTTTGTTTCTAAGCCTCGAAAATGCTTGCACTTTTGTCTAATATGGCAATGGATTTTTCTTCATAAGTCAAATTTTACGTCACTTGTATATCATTTGCTTGAAAGCGATCCTAGTAGGATCTCCAACACATTTACGAAGCATCGAGACATGGAAAAGCTTGGATGGGCGACTCCAAATCGGGAGGTAGATCTAATTCGTAAGCCACTGGCCTGCTGCGCACAATCTCATAAGGCCCAATGTGTCGGGGACTCAACTTCCCCTTTTTGCCAAATCTCATAACGCCCTTCATTGGCGACACTTTCAAGAATACCCAATCTTTAACTTGGAACTCTAAGTCCCTTCGACGATTGTCTGCATAGGAATTTTGACGACTTTGGGCTGCTAATAACCGATCTTGTATGAGCTTAACTTTCTCTATGTCTTTCTGGACCAAGTCTGGCCCTATCAATTTAGTCTCTCTTACTTCAAACCACCCAATTGGGGATCTACACTTTCACCCATATAAAGCCTCGTACGGTGCCATTTGGATGCTAGAATGATAATTATTATTGTAAGCAAACTCAATGAGTGGTACGTGATCATCTGATACCTCCAAAATCTAACATACATGCCGTAACATATACTCGAGAGTACGGAATGGTACGTTCGGCTTGTCCATCGATGCCGTGGATGAAATGTCGTGCTAAGGCTCGCATGAGTCCCCGAAACCTCTTGGAAGGACTTCCGAGAAATTAGCGTAAGCGGGTCCCTGCGTACGAGATAATAGATACCGGAACACCATGAAGTCGCACTATCTCTTTAACATAGAGCTTTTCATAATCTTACGCTACATACGTCGTTCGGCGTAAGAAACGAGTGACTTCGTGAGTCTGTCCACGATCACCCATATGGAATCATACTTACGTCGAGAACGGGGAAAAGCCTATAATAAAGTCCATGTTAATTACTTCCCAGCTTTCGAGTTGGGATTTCTATAGCTTGCAACAATCCGCCCGGCTTTCACTTGTTGACAGAGTTGGGACATTGAGTTCAAATTCCGCTATATCTTTCTTCGTCCCGTTCCACCAATATATAGACTTAAGATCATGATACATTTTCGTTGCTCCAGGGTGGACAGAATAACGGGAACAATGAGATTTTCTCAATATTTGGTGGCGTAAACTGCCACGTCGGGAACACATAATGTTTGCCTGCCGCATTGGAGAACTCCATCTCCTGCGACCTCGAATGATGACTTCTCTTTACGAGGGAGTGTATCTACGTAATGCATTAGCATGGGATCTTCGTATTGTCGCTCCTTCACTTCCCTTTACTAGCGACGAAAGTGAGTTCGAATGGTAGTTCCCCTTCTACACAGGTCCACTACTCGAACTCTAGACTAGCTAAACTTTGGAGCTCACGGTCATTTTCTTTTCTCTGTTGTACATCACACCTGACTTCCCGCAGATGCAGTTTAAGAGCACCGACCACAACATTTGCCTTTACGGGGTGATATAGAATATCAACATCATAATCTTTTAGCAATTCCAAGCATCGTCGTTGCCGCAAATTCAACTCTTTACTGCGAAGATATCTTGAAGGCTCTTATAATTAGTGTAAATATCCACATGGACACTATATAAATAATGTGTCCACATCTTTAATACATAAATCACTGCAGCCAATTCAAGATCATGGGTTGGGTAATTCTTTTCATGTTTTCGTAATTGCCTTGAAGCATACACAATCACCTTACCATGTTGCATCAATACACACCCTAGACCAACGCCTGAAGCATCGCAATAAATAACATAACCTTCAGTCCCTGCGGAAGTGTAGGGTGATGCGAAGTCAATCTATCTTTTAGCTCTTGGAAACTACGTTCACGGGCATACGCCACGTTGAAACTTAGCACGTTTAAGGTCGGCTTTGTAAGTGGTGCGAGAAATAGAAGAGAAACCATCAACAAATCTCCTGTAATAAGCGCTTAAGCCAGAGAAGCTACGAACCTCCGTAGGAGTCGTAGGCAACAACCTTGGCAATCTTCATGTAGCCTCCAATCTTTTGGCTATCTACCAGAATACCATCGGCTGAAACAATGTGCCCCAGAAATGTCACTGAGTTCAACCAAAATTCACACTTGGTATTTTACCTGTGAAATTCCTGTTTCTCCCTTGTGGGCCCGTTTCCCCGATTTGTAGGGTTAAAATGGACCTAATTGATATCATAGAAATATTGGTATCATTATTCATGATTTCTAATTTAGAAATCAATTATGCTTAGACTACTTTGGTTCTAAGCTTCAGATGAAAGGCAAGGCGATAGAGTGACTTGTTGGTGTTGCCGTTCGGCATTCCAGATAGGTTATGATTTACCTTGGGTGAGACTTAGCATAGTGAATCACATATTTAGATTATGATGTCGGAGACAGCATGTGAACCTTCGGGTGTGAAGTTGGGATGGATGTTGCCTTAGGTTGGGCCCTGATGTGTGTTAGGACTAGCCACCCCGTTATATATGTCTGATTGTTTAATTGTGTTGGCTTGATGCCATGTGTAGTTGGTAGATAGCGAATGTCGCTTGTTTTCCTGATTTGCGATAGGATTGACATACCCGTTGTTGGTAATTGTACTATGATACATTATTGGCGTACCCACTGTTCGTACTTGAGCTATTGATATATATGTTGGCATACCCACTGTTGGTATTGTGATGTGATATATTATTGGCGTACCCCGTTGAGGTACTTGTGATATTGAGCTTACTTGTTGATGGTAAGAAATATGCATTGCACGCATTCTCTAATATTATCGTACATGGCCGATATCCGGTGATGATCGGTATCGTTGATTGACGAGCGATATTTGATAAACTCTCTTACTTGAGTGATTCTGAAAAAGGTCGATGTCCGAAGATCCATTCCGGAATCGTTGTTTATATGAAACTGATGCTTGATTGTCACGACCCAACTAGGGGGCCATGGCGGGTACCCGGAGCTACCCTGTCGAGCACCATCTATCATACTTGTCGTCAAACTCTTCCTGAATATACATTTCTCATAACACAGAACTTGTCATAATACAGTCGTTATCATTTCCAAAATACATCTACCTTTGTGCACATAAGCCTACGAGGCTATCAAAAATAATATACAAATATACACTGTAGTAATCATGAGAAATCTACTACCCACACACCAGTATCTACGAGCCTCTGCAGAATGCGAGGCATAAGGGCGGGACGGGGCCCCGCCATACCCAATACATGTACACAAAGGATATGACCAAAATACGCACCTCCGAGTAATGGAGTTCTCCTGTATATATATCTTTGAATAGGCTCCTAGGAATCCGGTCCGTCTACCTGTCTACCTGAGGGCATGAACACAGCGTCCAAAGAAGAAGGACGTCAGTACGAAAAATGTACTGAGTATCTAAGGCATGAATAATACTAGCATAATAAAGAAATAACGAAACATGAGGCGAAGATATAATATGTACGTCAATTGGCACTTAGGGAGAATACTATGCCTGTTTAACTTTTAAAGGAAGAAACATGTTATACATATCAAATATACCATCATCGTTAACCCGCGCTCAGGTAATCATCGCACGCCGCCCACTAGTGGTGTCATGTCCGGCCTTCTATGCACGGTGTAATCATGAGCAGCCCGCCTTAGCGGTGTCATATCCGGCCAAATTGGCAAGGTTTAATCATAAGCAGCCCGCCTTAGCGGTGTCATGTCCGACCATCTAGGCACGGTGTAATCATAAGCAGCCCGCCTTAGCGGTGTCATGTCCGGCCATCTAGGCACGGTGTAACCTCATCATTTTATACTTATCATAAAGCATGCATTAGATATCAATTAAAAGCTACAACTCTATCGGGGTGATGTAAGGTCGAGAACCCCCGATTCCTTTATGGAGTAGTCATGATCATCATGTCTCACCTTGAAGGAACTAGCATTATAAGGTGAGTCTAGCAACAATGAATAATATCAAGGAATCATATAAGGATCGTTAGTTTCGTAATAATATCATACCATAAGCTTTGGAAACTCTAGACTTAGGCTCATCATCATCATTGTCATATTCGCAACGCATCTCTTCTCTTAATTTCATGAAAAGCTCTTAATAATCATAGACTCATAATTTTTGAAATATGAGAAAGTCATGGAAAGTTAAAGGAAGTCATATTATAGGAGTCATGCCTTAGAAAAAAGAAGACTAGCCTCGCATACCTTTATGTCTCCTTAACCCTAAACGCTTTTCTTCCAAGCTTGCGATTCTACATTCAAGAGAGTTCGCACTATGATTAGGTAATCGAAAACATACTTGAGCTTAAACTAGAGCGACTAAGAGTTAACAAAAATTGGGCAACATTTCCTTTGTTTCTACAACTTTCTCCATATAATATCCAACTTCCAAACATTATTAACAACACCCAAGACATCATAATCAACAACTTCATCAAGCTGGGCACTATTCAATTCTCACAATTCCATTTCAAGGTCATCCATAACCATGATTTCCAGCCTACGTCGTATTCATTCACATATAATGCTTCTTCAACACTCTTAATGTCATTCACAACAAGTTTATACTCATAACATGTCAAGAACTATGATTCAAGTCAAGTTACAATTCAAGAACACCATTATTTTCACATTTGACCTTCCGTATTCTACTTTCGTCCATAATCCAAGTCTTTCAAGCATTCAAAATTCTTAATAACAAGAAATGATAATAAAACTCACCTTTGATTATGTAGAAATGGGCTTTGGATGAAAATTCTTCACTTAGAGAAAACCCTAACTTCAACTCCAAAGGGATTTCTAGCTTCCATTAGTCCTAGCTAGCATTCTTGCACGTGATTCTACTAGTTTTGGCATTTGATCTTTGATTTCCCTTGAATTTATATTAGTGAAATGTGTGGAACCTTCTAGAGGTCTTGAGGGAAGTGGAGAAGTTGGAAAAATGAGAGATTAGAAGTGGGAACATATATTTTTACTTGGAAAATACTCAACCTGACGGGAGTTATACGGACCTTTATACGGTCCGTATAATATTATACGGTCCGTATAAGTGACCGTATTTCACCATCAAAGAAATTCCTTTTTCTGTAAGGTTATACGGATCCCTTATACGGACGGTATGAAGTTATATGGACCGCATAAGTGGTCGTATAACTCCATTTTTTTCTGAAGTTAATCTCGTCGATTCGTTTGATCTCCAATCCTCATGGAACCTTCTTAGCACTTGTTTAAAACTTCATTAACCATCTAAGGAGCATTATAGCTTTTCCTCAAGACATTATTAAATCAACATTAGCTCGGTACTTTGCAAACCCTTTTCAAAACACGACTCATACTTTACATTCTTCAACGAACTTTCTTCTCTTGCCTCGAATGTCTTTGGAATCTTAATTAGAATCGTTAAGTACCCTTTCTTACTTGTAGGGACATCATATACATCTTACCCTGTGTTAGTCTATCTACCACATGATGACATGAAATTTTTCGAGGTGTAACGCTCTTCCCACCTTTAAAAACATTCATCTTCGAATGCTAAGTTCTCGGGAATCCTACAGAAATTTCGCCAAGGTTTCCCCTGTAATATGGCGCTACCATCTTGTCACATCAGCCCAAAATAACAATGCCACTCGGGGATATGATATCACAACACACAATATGTCCACACACGACAAAAAGCATTAAAAGTAAAGCATTGCATTGCATACTTAGGGGCAATGGCGTTTCATCTTGAACCTCTTCTGGGAGTGGAGATAAATGCGTATACTTGGACTTTGTACCCTCTTTCGCTTCCCAATGCATCCCTTCTACTTTCGCGTTCTTTCCTAATATCTTCATCAAGCTTTCATCAGTTCTTCCTTCACTACTTCCAAACCCTTTGAGAGGGCAGCAAGAAATTCTCATAAAAAATTTCAATAATCTTCCCCAAATTTTTTCGAAATGAAATTTCCGCACTCTAATGATTTAATACCCTCGCATTCTTGCAAGCTTTATGCGACCACCGATATATATCAATTCCAAGCCATCTTACTTACAGGTCTTTTCATCTTTCTTAAAGGCTTAACGTACGTGTCCTTAACATACCTTGGGAAGTTAGAAAATGAGCTCTATCCGCTTATTTATTCCAAAATGGAGGTTTACTAGAATGGCCCATTTTCCCCAAATCTCTCAAAATATATCAATCTTCAGACATTGGTAGAGAACCAAGCATTTTGACAAAATTTTCCTAGATAGCTTATGATTATTTACAATTACCACGCCTATTTCAGCTCTAGATTCATCCTCATTCTTGGATAATACCACGGAATTGTCTTACACAAGTTTACTCCTTATTATCTCCTACACTATCACCTTTCACCTTTAGTTCCTTTACGTTTGAGTATTCTATGCTTGAAATGCTCGCATAATCCATAAACTTCCTCTTCTAAATGATCATACACATCTTTTCCTTTTCAATGCAGGTTGCTACCATAAAGTATTTACATGCTTCTAAATGTTTCATTTTCATTTCGATCCTCTTCTATTGTTAACTCCGCATCCTTCTATTAACAAAGACATTATGAAATTCAGAGTCAAGTATTGCCTTTGAGGCTTTCCCTGTACAATGCTATCTCCATCGGTATGAAATTTTCGAACCTTGCATCCATACAACTAGCTTGCAGTGGTTGTTTCACTTGACTCCTCATCTTAGCCCATTATTCACTCCTCTCTCTAATCCAAGTCTTACACCCATTGCCTGTATCTTCTCACTATGAAATCAATCGCATAAGCACTTGTTGTATAGAAATACCATTTTATTCTTGTCCTTCTTACATTTGACCAGACATGTGAGATATCTTTTTAAAGTTAATACTGCTCTTCCATTTTTATGCCTATCCTTTAACTCTACCTCATAATCTACCTTATTGTTATACGAGCCCATGTTGGATTCTCCGCCCGTCTTACATTCTATGGCCCATATCTTGTATTATCTTATTCTTGCGCCTCCGGCGGCCACGTTGCCTCGGAAAGTCGAAGACTACTCCTTTGATGGTCTCTTTTGGTTACCGTTTAGTTGCCACAACTATCAAACCATAAGGGAGTTGTCTTTACCCCAATATTTCTTTCATTGCCTCTATCAATACCCATAGAACATCTTGTATGTTCACTATTTTCACTAATATAGCTCATATTCGCTCCATACTCCCTATACCACATCGTCCACAAACTTGCCTTCTCTTGGCTCACCTTTCCTCAATAATCACTCCCAGGGACCTTACCGTCTAACTCACCGCGGGTGCAATTCTATTTGTTACTGTCTGAAGATACATATGAAGTTAGTCCATTAATCGTTCACCATCAAACCTTGTTTCTTCTTCGGTCTTACCTCTTATCCTTTTCTTAGATGATTTCATCCACGGGACAATCGTTCTAAGCATATTTCAGAGTACCATTGACTACCCCTCCTCTTCTCTGATCAGTTCACACCGCTATAGGAGCATTGTCCCTTGACATCTTAACATTTTAATAACAGGGTAACGCTTGGCCCTTTTAAAATTCTTTATATGGACGTCGCGTAAACTCGTTCCTCACGTATAAGATATCTTGCTTAACAAATGGTTCCATAATTCTCATCATAACATAATTAGCCACACTGTTCGTGCCGCACGATTCAAAATTTCAATCACTTCCTAACACCTTGTTACATTCCCACTTAGTGTTAGAATTTCCACATGGTGTGTCTCTTCCACCCTCTGTTTATCGGGTTTCTGCTCTAGTAGACCTTTCTTCTGTTTGCCTCATTTTTGCCCTTCCTTCTCTATTTCCAACACATCTCTCTTTCTTTTCTATTTTTTCTACTACACGCATCACATATACCGGGCATTCGTCATTTATCATTCTTTTATTTCATTTATCCACTTTATTTTGGTTTCGTTTCCCTTCATATCAGTAATAACAACTCTTTTTATATAACCGTTCAAGCAAATTCCTGGATGCATAACTTAAACTATAGCACAGAACATGACTGCGATTATAAGGTCAACTAAATGCTAGGCAAGGAGCTTTTGTGAACACATCTCTTCTAATCTATTTTCTCGAGGGATATGTAGGTCATTAAACTAGCCTATAGTGACATGAAAGTTTCTCCCACTATAATCCTCAGGTAAAGCCTAGCTTAATAATCTGATTCGGTGCTACATGCATCGGCCTATACGTATACATCAAGCTCATTTTGTGATTGGATCCTCCAAAGCATAAAAAGGCTAACCAAATTCTTCTAACTTACGACTTCTTCTAGAATGCCTATCTCTTTAATTCTCCTTAGTATACAAAAATTCTTTCTATTTCAAGCACACCATTCTCCCTTCCCATGTTCTTTACTCCATCCTAACCGATTCATCATTCCCTTAGTTTAATACATACTTGCTATGTTTATCCTGCATTTTAACTACTAGCTCTATCCTTAATCACTCGTTCTTTGGTCTCTCTTCTTCTCGCGGCAATTACGTACGGTTCCCGTAATTTCCTTTAGATTCACAGGAGAATTTCGGCGAGTTTCCCCGCTTGTAAACATAACAACCCCAAACCTGCGCATAGCCCAAAAAACACATCCCATACCTTAATAGGACACATATAATATGCAACTCGGCGGCAACTTTGTCATGACCCAACCCGCGGTCGTGACTAGCGCTTTGGCCCGGACACTCATACGCACCCATTAACCATAATCGTCCTACTAATAGCATAAGCATAGGCGGAGGTAAGTCGTCCCCAAAAGCATGTCATATACATATATATACATATATACGCATAAACGCCGTGGCCGGTGGGCTAATCAAAACATAGGAACGCAACCCATACGGATATAGCGTACGAAACTCGCCCACACCCCACACGTGTATGTCTACGGACCTCTAAGTGTCATGTGCAGACCATGTGACGGGACGGGGCCCCGCCATGCCCATGGACAACATATACAAATAGTAGAATGATCGTACCAAAAATGTAGGCTCCCGGATCAGGGAGCACTCCAAACGGCGGGATAGATGCCCTGGGCGACGGACCACCGAACGTGTACCTATACCACGCGGCATGAAACACGACCCCGAAGAAAGGGGGTCGATGCGGAATATGTAAAAGCGGGAAGACGATAAACGGGATCATAACCGAAGTAAAGAGTACGGAAAGTGAATATACTAGCACTTTGGTGCCAAAATGCTTAGCTTTATTTTTTTAAAAACATTTCTGTGTCATATATACGGAAAATCGAACATATCATATGAGCTGACATTAACCGATGTGGGATCCGCCTAAACCAGTGCGAAATTTGTCCCACCTCTGGGTTTGCCCACCACCGGTTCCGATACCAACTGATCATAGTCCAGACTATCAAAATCACATATCATATGCATACAAAACGTGTCCCGGCCCTCTAGTGAGGGACTCGGTAAATAAGATCATCATATGCATATCCATTGTCGAAAATCATATGCGAGTTACAGAAAACATGTATAATAATCAGAATATCAAAATGCTTACTGAGTAAAAATGCAAATCATGCATAGGCTCTTAGAATATGGTCGCCCTCCTGACCTTGGCGCCATAACACATCATACTCCAGAAGTTTTCATATCTCCGTATCCCTGTCACATAGCACATTATATATACCACGATTCCCGGCCAGAGGGCGCGGCGTGCCGGACACATCATAACACCATTATCCACGGTTCCCGGCCAAAGGGGCTCGGCGAGCCGGACCGTCATACTCACGAAATATAACATAATGCGCACGATAACAACCGGCCCCGGGACTCGGCGAAGGAAATAACAATAGTGTGCACGAGCAGAGTCATGAGAAACTATATGCAATTTAAAATATTCATAACCATATGCAATGTAAACATTTACAAAGATTTAATAAGCTAATCAAACAAATCATTATTTACAAATTAGGTGTTATAGCCCGTATTTCATACGTTCGGATATTGTGAGACAATGGTGAGAAGTAAGGACAAGACTATGTTTCCAAAATTATTTTGATGTACGAGTTGTTAGGAATATTATTTATGCACATTATTAGTATGGAAATATTGAGAAAGGTTAAGGGTAAAAAGAAAAAAAAATTCGCGGGGAATGGCCCACCGTAATATTGTGGAAGTCAAGGGGCAAAATGGTAATTTTACAAAAGTTCTAGAAAAGTCTTGAAAAGGGGACAAAGCTTGCATGGCAAGTCATTAGTCTTCTTTATTTTGACTTAAGAAAATTTCAAGAAAAAGGGAGAAAACTCTAGAAAAAGAAACAAGGGGAGCATGTGGTCAATTAGTAGGATATATATATATATGTGGTCATCTTTTAATTTAAGAGAGTAGAAAGAAAAAAAAAAGAGAAGATGACACAACAAGTCATCCTTGATATAATGAAGAAATTTCAAGAACAAGGCATGTGTTCCTTTGCTATTGGAGGAGACTAAGTATATAAGCATGAGAGGGGGATTAATTCATGAATTAAGTTGGGAGAAAGAGAGAAAGAAAGAAAAAAAAAGATAATAGAAGAGAGCAAGGAAGGGTTTCGGCCATGGCTCTAAAAAATGAGCCATGGGAAATTGATGGAGAAAAATCATTTTCTTCTTGTATTCCAAGTAATTGGAAGGTCCTCTACAACGTGGAAGAGTCATTGGAACAAGAAAATCATTCATTTGTACAAGTTCATGATCCTAAGCCAAGTGGAAAGTTGAAGAGAAAAAGGTAAGAACCAATCTTCTCTTATGTATTATGGATGCTTGGTATATGTTGTAGTATGGAGAAATGAATGAAAAACATGGAATCTTGCTTGTTGAAGTGTGGCCGTGCATGCATAGTGGTTGGCCGTGCATGTGTTATATTGTGTAGAAAGAATGGATTAAGTGTATGTAGCATGTTGGTTGTTGTGGTAATGTCAAGAATTGGATGGAATTCATGAAACATATATAATGTAGTGATAGCCGTGTGGTGTATGGTGTGACCGTGTGTGTATGTAGCATGTTGGTTGTTGTCATTATGTCAAGAAATGAATGAAAATTTATGGAAGTGTGCATGTAGTGTTGTGGCCGTGTGTTGCACGAATTGGCCGTGCGGGTGTGTGTTGTATTGCATGGAAAGAAATGAATAAATTTTATGAAATCTTGTGTTGTTGGAATGTATAGAGATGGATGGAAATGCATGAAAATGTGTAAGAAGTTGTTGTAACCGAATAGTAGGTGATTTGGTAAGTTATGGTAAATTGATGTTATTTGACATTCTAATTGTCGTCATTATGGGTTATGTGATGTAGAATGAAGGGTGTTGTTGAAGTTAACGTATATGAATGATAATGAAATGTATGGTTGGTGTTGAATTTGAAGGTTTCGGATGAGGTAGTGTCTTGATTGAGTTGTTGTAACATTATGCGAATTGAATTGAATTGAATTGAATTGAATAGAATTGAATGTTGAAGTGTTGCTATAATAATTATTGGTATTGTTGATAGTTTGGCCGGGTTGAGTTCCCGGATTGTTGTTGATTAAAATTGGCCGAGTTAGATTCTCGGGGACGATGTAATTACAGGGGAGATGCTGCCGAAATTTCGGCAGAATATCAGTGAAACTACTTGAGAGGATAAGACAAGTGAATGACAATGAATCTAACGATAGTGTCAATTTTCTTGGATGTAGACTAGCGGCACAAGTGCGGACAAATAAGTGTAGCTAGTAAGGCGCGGCGCAGGTATGTTAAGGCTCGTCCCTTTTCCTTCTATGGCATGAATCATACGTTGCGATTTTATAAATGCTCTCATAACGTCCTTATTTTCAAAAGTTAGAAGTTATGATTCCAAAGCATGATTTTCCTTCCTAAAAGGTTATGAATGTTTTCCAAAATATCCATTTTTCTCCAAAATCTAAGTTTTACGATTTTTGAAAGCTTTTATGACTAAAACGACGAACATGATTTTATGATGACAAGGGTGATGCCAGATATGAGAAAATGTCTATGATGAATACGTTAAGGATATGTTCTTACCATGAACATGATGATATGGAATGTTAAGCTACTTCTTGGATAATGACTATTTCTTTTTAAAGATTCCAAAGTATATGAAACGATATGTTGTGATCCTGTTTTATGTTTTCCGTGAAGTTACTCTTCATTGATAGTCTCGCCTTATTGTCCTAGTTCCTTCAAGGATAGGTGTCAAACCAAATTCGAGCCCGCCTATGAGAGTCGGGGATGTTATGCATTATGGAACCTCCTATGAGCGTTTCGGAGTGATCCGAGCCCGTTTGTGAAAGTTACGGACGTTCGTAGTTTCAGATTCGTTTAGGAACAAAATTCTTTTAAAGGCAAAGCTTTTATGCAACTTTTAAAATTTAGTCATACAAAAGATATAAAAAACAAAATTCGACTACATTAAGAATACGAATGTCAAGGGAAAAATAAGAATCATGGACATGCTCGGATCACCGGAGTAGAATTACCTCGAGAATCGTATCGTAGCTTATTTACTCTAAGACATGCCAAAAGAGAGAAAGATAAGCTCTACATACCTCGTTTGCTTCCTTAGCTAATCCAAACTCAGGCCTCGGCTCCCCAATGTCTACACAACGCCAATAGATACTGAACATTAGTTGTAGGCATTTAGGAATTCAATTTCAAACTCGCACCCAATTTTACAGAAATTTGGGCAGCACCTCCCCTATAAATCCAACAACCCCGAGAATTCAACTCGGCTAAATCGACAACAACCATACCAACCACCATTCTAACAACATCCATAAATGATTCAAAACGCATTCTAACATTAATAGTTCCTTCCTATACCATTCGACAACATTTCATTTATATTCAAATAAACTACATACGATCAAGCCAATACCAATGCTCACATTTTCAAGTAATAATCCGAGGTCATTCAATCCAGATTCAAGAACATTTCAAGCTATCCGCAAAGCATTCAAATCAGCCCATCCAATACACCATGCCACCCGAACCCCTCCAAATTCAAGAAAACAATCAACAACACATTTCTTCCTTCCAAGTTCATCAACTACACTAACAACTCATACATTGACAACATTATTTCCATAAATTCAAGAAGCTACAATAAGATCACATTAACTCTCAATTCAGCCCACACGGTTTTGATCTTCAACTTGGATCATTAACCTTCATTTTACATCATACTTAGAATTCATAACGACGACAACCAAAATACTAGATAACATTAATTCATTTCTTGCATACCAAACAGCCCTTACACGGCCATTCCTCAACATACATCATTCCATGAGTTTCATTCATTTTCTACACATTACAACAACACACAAACATATTGAATACAATTAATTCATCACTCCAACACAACTCTACATACACACGGTTAAACACACACATACACGGCTACACTTCAACATCCATATTTTCGTGAATTTCATTCATTTTCACCTACTACAACATGCACAACCACCCATAGCATATAAAAATAAGATTGAATCTTACCTCTTTTACTTAGTCCTTCAAGTTGGCTATGCTTGGCACCTTGAATCAACGCTTGTTTTTACCACTCCAACGACTCCACCACGTTGTTATACACCTTCTAAGGAGTAGAATTGCTAGAGAAAATTATTTTTTTTTCCTTCACTTGTTCTTGGTCTTGCTCGGCTAAGCATGGGCCGAATGGCTCTCTCTCTTTCTTTCTCAAAGTTTCTTGAAATTTCTTACTTTGGAAGATGAAGAATATGCCCCTTTATCATCTTAATATACACATATAATAGGCATCCATGTGGCCATGGCCCACACCTTAGGTGGCCGGCTATATGGCCAATTTTTTCATAAAATGCCAACTTTTTAAAATTAATTTTTGGCCCCAAATTTTTCATGACATCTCCATAATCCACTTTTAACCCCAAATTCCATAATATCTCATGCCAATAAAATCATAACAATTCATGCTTTGAAATAAATCGTGGTTAAAAATATCTACTTCGTATCCCGAATCCTCTTGTCCTTAACTTTCCGCAATTAGCCCGGAATGTCCCGATATAACATCCTTTCCCCCTTTAGAACATTCATCCTCGAATGTTCAATTAATCTTACAAGGTCTTATAAGGATCTCGGGGGGTGCCTTTATTACTATAGTTTGCAACCTCAACTACCACTTACTCCTTCTTCTCCATTTTCTCTTCAATCCTTCAAGTCCTCACTTCTCTGTTATTACTCTGTCATAGTACCTCAACACACGCCACATCTTCGGTACGCAACCTTCTTACCTTACGAACAATACAATAAAGTCCAATACCTTTCCGGTTAAATTTTTCCTTTTATCGAACTTTATTACGCCTTTCATGGGTAATGTCTTCAAGTATTTCCACTTATGAAATTCACTCTCCCTTGGTAGCCCGCTAGTTCCAATCGCCTCGCTTATTTCACCTTATAATCCCCTCTTACTCAACCTGTAGTATTCTAGGCACATCGTCTCGTGTCACTTCTTTATCTCTATTTCAAACCCTCCTGTTATCGCTTTACCCAGATCTTGCTCCTAACCCTCCGGTTACACCTGATGTTGTCATCTTTACGTGAATACGCGAAAGTGCCCAAATTAGCCCAAGACGTATCTTAACGTCACTTTACTAACCCTTATGTCCTACCTTGTCTTTCCTTTTTCTAGTTTTACAACCGGTATCAGGGTAGGTTTTTGGTCCACCCACCGCCACGTCCTATTTGGCCCTAGTACTACTCTACCTCAAAATTTCTTCTTAAACCGTCTTTACGTCTTTCCTTAACATATTCGGGACCTCGTAACCATCTCGTCTTTATCGAATTCAAACTTTCCTCATTTAACTATTCACTCGACCTCATTCTTAGCACATAGATGTTCATAGATGACATAGCCACTTTTGAGCGACTTATATAAAGTGTTTCCAATCTTGGTCACGGTCTCCCCTTTTCCTAGTTCACTCTGCCCCACATACTCCTTCCGTACTAACGTTTGCTAGTAGCCTGTCTTATCACGCTCCTTTTCCTTCCTTTTCTTACTTTTTATTTCGGGGCTTGCTATCATTGGCGAACAATTCCGTTGCCTACATCTTACCTCTCTCTAATCCCGCACGAAAGGCGTTATCTTTCACAATGCTTCCGTAAGTGCTTGTCACTTCCTTTGTCGTATTCATTCTCTCCTGTAAGCATTCACCTTCTAAGGTCGTATCATTTAAGATCTTCCACGATTAATTCCCGGTACTATCTCAATTACCCTCCTAACTTTATCCTCTTTGTCAGCTTTCGGATCTTATTAACTCGCCTCGGCTGGGAG
Source organism: Lycium ferocissimum (assembly GCF_029784015.1). Lineage (NCBI taxonomy): Eukaryota > Viridiplantae > Streptophyta > Magnoliopsida > Solanales > Solanaceae > Lycium > Lycium ferocissimum. The sequence continues at coordinate 25,098 of NW_026727808.1, read as the reverse complement.
CTTACCCGTAGCCCCAGCATCCTATCCAGGATATCGTAGTGTCGATTGTCTCCATTTTTCACTTGGATCCCTCGCACTCGCTTCCCCCCTTTACGGTTGTACTTATACTATTACCTGACTATACTTTGCCCTATGCCTATATTTCCAGTTTTAATCCGGTGATATTCTGATTCCGATGTTCTGATCCTCTGACCTCCCACCTACTCACTTTCTTCCCTTTCCACATATCGTTGCATTCCAACTTTCCAGACTTAACCCATGGTAGAAATAACATCAGCTTGCCTTACAACCTTTGTGCCATCTATATACCATTTTCCAATTAAGCTTCGTTACCCTGTCCGCTTAAGGCCTTTTCTATATCGCCCTGTGGGTTGCCGGAATACACATATCCGCTAATATGACCATATATGGGGTGCTATACGCACACGTAGACATATAGTCACTACCGTCTCACTTACAAAATATTTCCAAACACTGTTCAAGCTCACCCCAATTCCAGAGCCGTGATGCATCTTCTTCCTCTTTACCGGTCTAATCTGCCTCGTTTTATGTGACCACTTAATGTTCCGGCCCACTCCGCACACTCTAATTTCCTTTGGATTACTCTAGCTTCTCATTTGCCTCTTACGCCTGAATTTGTGAAATTTTCAGAAAACTTCCCAGGGGGTCACCCATCCCAAAATTTCTCTCACTCCAGCACGCTTAACCCCGGAACTCTGATGAAATATGACGCTCTAACGCTCGTCTGATAGTGTTCACCTCACCGTATGACCCTCAGCACACAACCTGGAGTAAGTTGGAGTCCTAACAGATTTCAAAACGCCCTCCTGACACAATTACTATTTTACCCTTTTCGATTCTCCGTATTCACTTTTCGCCTACGGATACGACTACCTTCCGTCCTTGACTTTCAGATTCACTATAGTGATAAACACACCTTTAATCGCCATGACTTATGAATACTCGATTATCGATCCTTAGATTTCTACTTACCGCTATTACATAACAATCATACAGCGTATACACATACATAGAACAAATTCCAATGAAGACTCATATACCTGTAGATGAGCGGTCTCCAGCCTGATCTGGTGGGCTATAAGGCGAAGTGTACTCCTCCTCGTCATCCCTCTCGTCTGAATCCGAGAGATATAGGTAGTCCGGCGACTCCTGGTTCACCGATGGCCAGGATAAGGGGCTAGAATAAGGTGTAACGCTCACTGAGGAAGGGGCGGCCTAACATAGTGCTCCGCCATAGGAGCGGCGGCACGATGTCGGGAAGCTCCTCTCCTGGTGCCCCCGCCGAGTACTCGGATGGATCCGTGTCATAACTGTGCTCTGGGGGGTCCTCCTCCCTAGGGGTCAAAAACTCCGAAGGAATCGTAGTAGGATCCTCTGAGGGGTCAGTCTCGATAGAATAGCTGGGGCTCCTCTGGCCCCACCTCCTCCCCGGGGGTCAAACCCTGGAGCCGAGGTCCGAGGATACTCTAGGGGCCTTCTTAGCACCCCCTCATCGATCGAAGTCGGGTCTCTTCATCTCCCCCCCCTATCTCGTACCTACTCGCCTCATCTTCTATCAAGAAAGCGTCGGAAGTGGTCTTCCCTAGACTCTGGCTCTATTGCACGATCTAAGACAGAAGAAAGGTCATTGATTCCTAAGTGCCCCGTAGCCTCCTGTTTATAAGTGTGGCCGGTTTCACACCATAAACAAGACTCTGCCGGACACGGTCTGTAGACATTCCGAGGATGAACCGCTTCGACGATACCACTTTCTGTCACGACCCAACCCCGTAGGCCGTGACTAGCGCCCGAGCTGGACACTCATACGCACCCATTAACCATAATCGTCCTACTAATAGCATAAGCATAGGCGGAGGTAAGTCGTCGCCCCAAAACTGTCATATACATATATATACATATATACATAACGCCCGTAAGCCGGTAAGGCTATCAAAACATAGGAACGCAACCCATACAAATATAACTGTACAGAACTCGCCCACACCCCACACGTGTATGTCTACAGACCTCTAAGAGTCATAACCGAACCATGTGACGGGACAGGGCCCCGCCGTACCCATGGACAACATATACAAATAGTAGAAAGATCTGTACCAAAAATGTAGGCTCCGGATCAAGGGGAGCACTCCAAACAGCGGGATAGATGCCCTAGACTGACGGACCACCAGAACGTGTACCTGTACCTGCGCGGCATCAAACGCAGCCCCTGAAGAAAGGGGGTCAGTACGGAATATGTACTGAGTATGTAAAGCAGGAAAGACAGTAAACATGATCATAACCGAAGTAAAGAGTACGGAAAGTGAACATACTAGCCTGAGTGCCAAAATGCTTATCTTTCTTTTTTTAAAAACATTTCTGTGTCATATATACGGAAAATCAAACATATCATATGAGCCGACATTAACCGATGTGGGATTCGCCTAAACCAGTGTGGAATTTGTCCCACCACTGGGTTTGCCCCACCACCGGTTCCGATACCAACTGATCATAGTCCAGACTATCAAAATCACATATCATATGCATACAAAAACGTGTCCCGGCCCTCTAGTGAGGGACTCGGTAAATAAGATCATCATATGTATATCCATTGTCGAAAATCATAGGCTAGTTACAGAAAACATGTATAATAATCAGAATATCAAAATGCTTACTGAGTAAAAATGCAAATCATGCATAGGCTCTTAGAATATGGCCGCCCTCCTGACCTTGGCGCCATAACACATCATACTCCGTGTTTTCATATCTCCGTATCCTCGTCACACAAGCACATCATATATACCACGGTACCCGGCCAAGAGGGGCGCGTATCGTACACACGTCATAACACCATTATCCACGGTTCCCGGCCAAAGGGGCTCGGCGAACCGGACACATCATACTCCGGAAAATATAACATAATGCGCACGATAACAACCGGCCCTGGGACTCGGCGAAGGAAATAACAATAGTGTGCACGAGCAGAGTCGTGAGAAACTATATGCAATTTAAAATATTCAGAACCATATGCAATGTAAACATTTACAAAGATTTAATAAGTTAATCAAACAAATCATTATTTACAAATTAGGACAATATTCAATCTTGTTTCTTCCAAATGCCACTCGGCACATATCAAACCGAACCTTAAATGTCATAACTTCGTATCGGAATCATATACATAATTATTCTCATTTCGGACTCGTTAAATAAATAACCATACTCGGGGGTTAAAACAATAATCGCACTAAATGTTTTTCGGAAGATCGTTAAGTCTATGCACGGAAAAGTCTCGGGGGCCCACGGATAGGTGTCAAACCAAATCCAAGCCCGCCTATGAGAGTCGGGATGTTATACATTATGGAACCTCCTATGAGCGTTTCGGAGCGATCCGAGCCCGTTTGTGAAAGTTACGGATTTTCGTAGTTTCAGATTCGTTTAGGAACAAAATTCTTTTGAAGGCAAAGCTTGTATGCAACTTTTAAAATTTAGTCATACAAAAGACATAAAAGACAAAATTCGACTACATTAAGAATACGAATGTCAAGGGAAAAATAAGTATCATGGACATGCTCGGATCACCGGAGTAGAATTACCTCGGGAGTCGTATCATAGCTTATTTACTCTAAGACATGCCAAAAGAGAGAAAGATAAGCTCTACATACCTCGTTTGCTTCCTTAGCTAATCCAAACTCAGGCCTCGGCTCCCCAAAGTCTACACAACGCCAATAGATACTGAACATTAGTTGTAGGCATTTAGGAATTCAATTCCAAACTCGCACCCAATTCTACAGAAATTTGGGCAGCACCTCCCCTATAAATCCAACAACCCCGAGAATTCAACTCGGCTAAATCGACAACAACCATACCAACCACCATTCTAACAACATCCATAAATGATTCAAAATGCATTCTAACATTAATAGTTCCTTCCAATACCATTCGACAACATTTCATTTATATTCAAATAAACTACATACGATCAAGCCAATACCAATGCTCACATTTTCAAGTAATAATCCGAGGTCATTCAATCCAGATTCAAGAACATTTCAAGCTATCCGCAAAGAATTCAAATCAGCCCATCCAATACACCATGCCACCCGAACCCCTCCAAATTCAAGAAAACAATCAACATCACATTTCTTCCTTCCAAGTTCATCAACTACACTAACAACTCATACATTGACAACATTATTTCCATAAATTCAAGAAGCTACAATAAGATCACATTAACTCTCAATTCAGCCCACACGGTTTTGATCTTCAACTTGATCATTAACCTTCATTTTACATCACGAAATTCATAACGACGACAACCAAAATACTAGATAACATTAATTCATTTCTTGCATACCAAACAGCCCCTACACGGCCATTCCTCAACATACATCATTCCATGAGTTTCATTCATTTTCTACACATTACAACAACACACAAACATGTTGAATACAATTAATTCATCACTCCAACACAACACACACACACGGTTAAACACACACACACACGGCTACACTTCAACATCCATATTTTCGTGAATTTCATTCATTTTCACCTACTACAACATGCACAACCACCCATAGCTTATAAAAATAAGATTGAATCTTACCTCTTTTACTTAGTCCTTCAAGTTGGCTATGCTTGGCACCTTGAATCAACGCTTGTTTTTACCACTCCAACAACTCCACCACGTTGTTATACACCTTCTAAGGAGTAGAATTGCTAGAGAAAATTATTTTTTTCCTTCACTTGTTCTTGGTCTTGCTCGGCTAAGCATGGGCCGAATGGCTCTCTCTCTCTTTCGTTCTCAAAGTTTCTTGAAATTTCTTACTTTGGAAGATGAATAATATGCCCCTTTATCATCTTAATATACACATATAATAGGCATCCATGTGGCCATGGCCCACACCTTAGGTGGCCGGCCACATGGCCAATTTTTTTCATGAAATGCCAACTTTTTAAAATTAATTTTTGGCCCCAAATTTTTCATGACATCTCCATAATCCACTTTTAACCCCAAATTCCATAATATCTCATGCCAATAAAATCATAACTATTCATGCTTTGAAATAAATCGTGGTTAAAAATATCTACTTCGTATCCCGGAATCCTCTTGTCCTTAACTTTTCGCAATTAGCCCGGAATGTCCCGACGTACAAAAATGCGGGATATAACAAGCACAAAACTGTTTAACATAAAAGGATATAAGTAATAAAGCTTGTCTCATAAATTGTACCTGTACACCCTTTATAGAATTTCATTACATATATTTTTTTTCTACACACTATGTTAATCAACTCCCTTCGGGGAGGTTTACTTACTCATAAATCATGATTCTGGATATCACTGGGTCACTAACATGCATAGACATCTCAAATTGTTTGATTGGCTCAGATTTTCACCTCAACACAGTCAACAACATTAGGAGTAATATATGACAACGTAGAACACGAATCAATCGATGCATATACATCATAAGAGGATACTAACAATAGACCAAGGACAATATCAGGGGGAGGCTCAAGATCCTATCGCCCAGCTAACGCATAGGTATGACGCTGGGATCCACTTGGACTGCGCATTCCTCTTCGGTCTCTTTCATTGCCTACTAACATCTGCGGCCGTTGCCTCGAAGGGCGTACCGATGATGAAGAGCCAGCTGCTACTCCTGTAGATCGAACCTTATCTTTACCATGTAATGCTGGACAGTCGCGCCTGAAATGGCCTGGCTGAGCGCAGGCATACCAAACATCCAAGCCCAAGCGGCACGGTCCCTAATGTAACTTACGACACTGAATATATCGTGGTACCGGTAATCTCATCTGGCTTGAATCACCCCTGTTTTGGGAACTAGGAACTCTAAAACTCTGGACTGGCCCCATGCAAGCAGATCTATCGGCCCTTGGTCTAGAAAACTGTGGTGGCGCACTAGTTGTTGAATGAGCTGAGTGCCTAGAGAATTGCTGCCTTTGGGCGCCTTCGGCCTCATGAGCAAACCCTGAAGACTTGGTCCTCTTCCTCCAACCCCTTCTATCAAGGGTCGCACCCTGCTGTTGAGCTTGAGCTGCTACTAACTCGGTCAGCAAAAGGATGGCCTGTCTGATCTACTGGCCCGAGTCATCTTGTGGAGGATTTGGGGGTACTGGAGCTAAGGTTAAGACTCCCCTTTGACCCTCTAAAGCGGGTGGAGGATTTGGGGATACCTGGCATTACCCTGTCCATGGGCGACTCCCATTAAATCCCCTCTTCAACCACTATCTTTCCTTTCTGGACTGCTATAGCTTTTCCATTCATCAACATTGCTGAAAACACAACGCACGATTATGAAAAAGGGAATTCTTATATTATAGCTCTATCGCACGATCTATGAAGAAGAAAAATAGTAATTATTCCTAAATGCCCCGCAGCCTCCTGTTTATAAGTGTGGCGTGCTTCACACGCATAAATAAGACTCTACTAGACACGGCTCATAGACACACCCTAGGACGGAACTGCTCTGGTGCCACTTTTGTCACGACCCAACTAGGGGCCATAATGGGTACCCGGAGCTACCCTACCAAGCACCACCAATCATACTTGTCGTCAAACTCTTCCTGAATATACATTTCTCTCAGCGCGGAACTTGTCATAATACAATCGTTATCCTTTCCAAAATACATCTACCTTTGTGCACATAAGCCTACGAGGCTATCAAAAATGATATACAAATATACACTGTAGTAATTATGAGACATCTACTACCCACACTTAAGTATCTACGAGCCTCTACAAGAATACTGAGACATAAGGGTGGGACAGAGCCCCGCCATACCCAATACATGTACACAAAAGGATATACCCAAAATCTGCAACTCCGAAGTAATGGAGTGCTCCTGTATATATATGCTGAACAGGCTCCTAGGAATCCAGTCCGTCTCCCTGTCTACCTGTGGGCATGAACACAGCGTCCAAAGAAGAAGGACGTCAGTACGAAAAATGTACTGAGTATGTAAGGCATGAATAATACTAGCATAATAAAGAAATAACGAAACATGAGGCGAAGATATAACCTGTACGTCAATTGCCTCTTAGGGAAAATACTATGCCTGCTTAACTTTTAAAGGAAGACACATCTTATACCTATCAAATATGCCATCATCATTAACCCACGTCCGGGTAATCATCGCACGCCACCCACTAGTGGTGTCATGTTCGGCCCTATAGGCACGGTGTAATCATAAGCAGCCCGTCTTAGCGGTGTCATGTCCTGCCAAATAGTCATGGTGTAATCATAAGCAGCCCGCCTTAGCGGTGTCATGTCCGGCCATCTGGACACGGTGTAATCATAAGCAGCCCGCCTAAGCGGTGTCATGTCCGGCCATCTAGGCACGGTGTAACCTCATCATTTTATACTTATCATAAAGCATGCATTAGAAATCAATTAAAAGCTACAACTCTATCGGGGTGATGTAAGGTCGAGAACCCCCGATTCCTTTATGGAGTAGTCATGATCATCATGTCTCACCTTGAAGGAATTAGCATTATAAGGTGAGTCTAGCAACAATGAATGATATCAAGGAATCATATAAGGATCGTTAGTTTTGTAAGAATATCATACCATGAGCTTTGGAACCTCTAGACTTAGGCTCATCATCATCATTGTCTTATTCACAACGCATCTCTTCTCTTTATTTCATGAAAAGCACTTAATAATCATAGACTCATAATTTCCGGAATATGAGAAAGTCATGGAAAGTTAAAGGAAGTCATATTATAGGAGTCATGCCTTAGAAAAAGAAGACACTAGCCTCATAGACCTTTATGTCTCCTTAACCCTAAACGCTCTTCTTCCAAGCTTACGATTCTACATTCAAGAGAGTTCGCACTATGATTAGATAATCGAAAACAAACTTGAGCTTAAACTAGAGCGACTAAGAGTTAACGAAAATTGGCAACATTTCCTTTGTTTCTACAACTTTCTCCATATAACATCCAACTCCCAAACATTATTAACAACACCCAAGACTTCATAATAAACAACTTCATCAAGCTGGACACTATTCAATTCTCACAATTCCGTTTCAAGGTCATCCATAACCATGATTTCCACCCTACGTCGTACTCATTCACATATAATGCTTCTTCAACACTCTTACTGTCATTCACAACAAGTTTATACTCATAACATGTCAAGAACTAGATTCAAGTCAAGTTACTATTCAAGAACACCATTATTTTCACATTTGAGCTTCCATATTCTACTTTCTTCCATAATCCAAGTCTTTCAACCATTCAATATTCTTAATAACAAGAAATGATCATAACACTCACGTTTGATTATGTAGAAATGGGCTTTGGATGAAAATGCTTCACTTGGAGAAAACCCTAACTTCAACACCAAAGTGATTTCTAGCTTCCATTAGCCCTAGCTAGCATTCTTGCACTTGATTCTACTAGTTTTGGCATTTGATCTTTCATTTCCCTTGAATTTATGTTAGTGAAATGTGTGGAACCTTCCAGAGTTCTTGAAAGAAGTGGAGAAGTTGGAAAAATGAGAAATTAGAAGTGGGAACATATATTTATACTTGGAAAATACTCAGCCCGACGGGAGTTATACGGACCCTTATATGGTCCGTATAATATTATACGGTCCGTATAAGTAACCGTATTTCACCATCAAGGAAATTCCTTTTTCTGTAAGGTTTTACGGACCCCTTATACGAACCGTATAAAGTTATACGGACCGTATAAGTGGTCGTATAACTTCATTTTTTTCTGAAGTTAATCTCATCGATTCGTTTGATCTCCAATCCTTATGGAACCTTCTTAGCACTTGCTTAACACTTCATTAACCATCTAAGGTGCATTATAACTTTTCCTCAAGACATTATTAATTCAACATTAGCTCGGTACTTTGCAAACCCTTTTCAAAACACGACTCATACTTTACATTCTTCAACGGACTTTCTTCTCTTGCCTCGAATGTCTTTGGAATCTTAATTAGAATCGTTAAGTACCCTTTTTTTTACTTTTAGGGACATTATATACATCTTACCCTAAGTTAGTTTATCTACCACATGACGATATGAAATTTTTAGATGTTATCCCGGAATCGATTGTAGTGCATGGGCTCCGCGGGTCCCCCAGAGTAGTGCCGATGAGACTCCACCCTGAGCAATTGGCCAGGGTCCCGTCTGTCTATTTGGTTAAGATCCGGTAGGGGTGGCACTCAGACTTCGCGAGTCACACTGGGTTATGCTGCCGAGACGTCAATATTTCCGTCCGGAGTACATGTGTACATCTCATTTGCATAGCATGACATGACATCACATTCATACCATTATTGCATTACATTGCATATTGACTTGAGTTAGATGTCATGATGACTGTATTGTGACGATTGTGTTGTTGATTCTAATATGTTGATTGTTCCAGGACTAGATGTACTCAGACTTATTATATTGGGGTTAGATACTTACGTAGGTGTTGATGGATGCTCGGCTACGATTATATTGTTTCATGCGTGATTGGTTTACTTGTTTATTTGCGTTATTTTCTTAATTGTGTTAACTATGCTTAGTAGGCCTATGATGCTTACCAGTACTGTTGTTTGTACTGACCTGCACTTGCTACATTCTTTTATGAATGTAGAGTATCAGGACGGATCTACTTCTTTGACACGTGGCTGATCGACTCCTCAGCTTCTACTTGAGTTTTCCAAGGTGAGCATGGCGTCCGCTTACCTCGAAGGCTCTTCTATTGCTTATGTTTTACTTTTATTTCAAGACATGATTTGATACATTTATGTATTATTATTCAGACCTTAGTAATCAGATTTAGATGCTCTTGTATGACCAGATCAGATACTTGGGTGGATTCATTTACTTCTGCACTTATCTATATTATATTATATTGTGAGACTCACATCATTTACTTCTTTCGCTATTTTGTTATATTTATTGATTGTGAACGTTGAGTTAAGGGTTCGCCTACCGAGGTGGGAATGGTAGGTGCCCGCATGACCTAGGCTAAAATGGGTCGTGACAGGAAATGAGCTGACTTTGTGAGTCTATCTACAATTACCCATATAGAATCATACTTATGCAGAGAACGAGGTAAGCCTGCGATAAAATCCATATATATCACTTCCCATTTCCAAGTCAGAATTTCCATAGCTTGCAATAATCCACCGGGCTTTTGATGCTCAATCTTTACCTACTGACAGTTTGGACATTAAGCTACGAATTCTGCTATGTCTTTCTTCATTCCGTCCCACCAATATATGGATTTAAGATCATGATACATTTTCGTCGCTCCCGGATGAACAGAATAACGGGAACAATGGGCTTCCTCTAAAATCTGGTGACGTAATCCCGCAACATCAGGAACACACAATCTACCTCGACATCTGAGAACTCCATCCACAGAAATCTCAAAGGATGACTTTTTCTTCTGAGGAAGTGTATTTCTATAATGAATTAGTATGCGATCCTCATACTGGCGTTCTTTTACCTCAACCACAATGACGAAATAGCTGAATTCTGAATGGTAACTCCTATATTGCCTGAGTCCATTAATCAAACTCCTAGACTAGCTAACTACTAAAGCTCACGAGCTAATTTTCTCTTATCCGGCTAAATATTACATAAGCTACTCATAGACCTACGGCTAAGAGCATCAGCCACGATGTTCGCTTTCCCTGGATGATATAAAATACTAACATCATAATCTTTCAATAGCTACAACCATCGTCTTTGCCGTAAATTCAACTCTTTCTGCTTGAAAATATGTTGGAGACTCTTGTGGTCTATACAAATATCAACATTAACATTATACAATTAGTGTCTCTACATCTTCAATGTATGAATCACAGCAGTTAACTCCAGATCATGGGTCAGGTTTTTTTCTCATGTTTTCGCAGCTGCCTTGAAGCATAAGCAATAAATTTACCGTGATGTATCAACACACAACCCAACCCTACTCCTAAAGCATCACAATAGACAACATAGCCTTCCGACCCTTCAGGAAGCGTCACAATCAGGGACGAAGTCAATCTATCTTTTAGGTCCTGAAAACTGCGCTCACAAGCATCCGTCCATTGAAATTTTGTTGATTTCTGAGTCAGTTTTGTCAATCGAGCAGAAATAGAAGAAAAGCCTTCTACAAATCTTCTATAATAACCTGCCAGGCCTAGAAAACTACAAACCTCCGGTGGTGTAGTAGGTCTCGGCCAAGTCTTTACAGCTTCAATCTTCTAGGCATCCACCCTAATGCTATAAGAAATTTAACCAAAACTCACATTTTGAAAATTTTGCCTATTGCTCCCGAGCCTGAAGAATTCTAAAGTCAGTACGTAAATGATCCGCATGTTCTGTCTCAGACTGAGAATATACCAGGATATCGTTTATAAACACAATCACAAATGAATTTAGAAAAGGCCTAAACACATTATTCATCAAATCCACGAACACCGCCGGTGCATTATTTAGTCCAAATGACATTACTCGAAACTCGAAATGACCATATCTAGTTCTGAAGGTTGTCTTTGGAATGTCCTTCTCCCCAACTCTCAACTGATGATACCCGAATCTTCAATCTATTTTTGAGAACCATTTAGCACCCTGCAACTGATTAAATAAATCATCAATTCTTGGGAGCGAATATTTATTCCTGATCATCACCTTATTCAGCTGCCTGTAATCAATACACATTCGCAAGAAGCCATCTTTCTTTCTTACGAATAGCACAGGTACTCCCCACGACGACGAACTAGGCCTAATAAAGCCTTTCTTAAGCAAATCCTTCAATTGCTCCTTCAACTATTTCTACTCTGCACAAGCCATTCTATAAGGAGGAATAGATATGGGATTAGTATCCGATAGCACATCAATAGAGAAATCAATCTCCCGCTCGGGTGGAAGGCCTGGAAGCTCATCCGAAAACAAATCCAGAAACTCATTCACCACAGGGATATATTGGAGAGTTGGTGACTCTGCCTCTATATCGTGAACCAGGACTAAGAGATAAATACATACTTTAGCAATCATCTTCCTTGCCTTGAGATAGAAAATAAACCAATCTCTCGAAGAGGCTGTATTACCCTTCCACTCTAAAACTAGTTCTCCTGGAAACTGGAAACGAACCATTTTTGTTCTATAATCAACATTGGCATAGCAAGAAGCCAACCAATCCATACCCATAATGACATCAAAATCTACCATTTTCAGCTCATGTATATCAGCCATAGTATGATAGTAACAAATCATAACCATGCAATTTATATATACCCGACTAGCTATTACTGGGTCACCGACGGGTGTAGACACTTCGAAAGGCTTAATTGGCTCACGTTTCGGCCCAATACGATCGGTAATATAAGGAGTAATTTATGACAATGTAGAACCTGGATCAATCAATGGATACACATCATGAGAAAATACTAATAATATACCTGTGACAACATCAGGGGAAGACTCAACATCCTGTCGCCCAGCCAGTGCATAAATACGGTGCTGAGGACCACTCAAACTGGACGCTCCTCCTCTACCCCTACCATGGCCTGCTGGTGTCTGCGAGCTTTGCCTCGAAAGGCGTATAGATGATGAAGAGCCAGCTGCTGATCCTGTGGGCTGGACCCTACCTCTACCACCTATCGATGGACGTCACGCATGATATGGCCTGGCCGACCACAGGTACAACAAACATCTGAGCCTAATCAGCATGGCCCCCAATGCAAGTTACCACACTGAGTACATCGAGGTAAAGATGGTCTCATCTGTCCTGAATCACCCCTGAACTGAGAACCCAAAGCTCTGAAACTCTAGCCCGGTCCGGAGTGAATAGGGCGATCAAATCTCTGGCTGGCAAATCGTGGAGGTCCACTAGTTGCTGAATGGCTGGAGTGCCTAGAATAGGACTGCCTATGCCCTTCTCTAAACTCACTAACTGGACCTGAAGATCTAGCCCTCTTACCAGAACCCCTATTATGCTCATATTCACTCCCCTGCTATTGTTGTCGTTTCTCTAAATTCTGGGCATAGGCCTAAATATGAGATATATCCATACCCTCCTGAAGTGAGGACGTCAAATACTCGTCCATCAAATCTGGCCCCACACTATTCATAAACTGATTCATGCTATCTCCCATATCAGCGACTATGGCTGAAGCATACCTGTCTAAAGAATTAAAACGAAGGCTATACTCTAGGGCACTCATATTCCCCTGTCTAAGATTCAAGAACCTGTTAGCTCTTGCCCATCGAACATCTGGCGGCAAATAATGTTAAAAGAAAGCATCTATAAACTCTTGCCATACCGGTGGAGGTGCGTTGGCTCCGCTAGAAGACATCCAAACATTATACCAATGAACTGCAATATCCCGTAATCTATAGAAAGCCAACTCTACTGACTGAACATCCAAAGCATGTATTACCCGTAATGTTCTCAACATTCTATCTATAAAGCTTCTACGGGTCCTCGTCCGATTTTGACCCAAAGAATTTTGGAGGGCTCAAACTAATAAAATCACGGGCTCTGGCTCTGACAGCTCTATCACCATGACCCGTACCTTGCCGTCGAGCCTGAGCGGTGACTAACTAAGTCAGAAAATGGATGGCCTCTTTCACCTCTTGGCCTGAGGCATCTGGTGGAGGGACTGGGGGTGCTGGAGCTGGATTTGAGGCTCCTTCATGCTCCTCTGAAGCCGGTGGAGTAGGAGAGGATCGAAATGAAACCTCATTCTGGGACTCGCCTTCATCTACATCTGTAGGCGGTACCCGTTCAGTCCACCTACCTACCACTGTTTTGCCCTTCCGGGCTGCTGTAGCTTTACTCTGCATAGGCATCGCTGAAAACATAACGCACGGTTAAGAAAAGAGACTCTTATATCATGGCTTTGTCGCACAATCTATGGTGAAGAAGAAGGTCATTGATTCCTAAATGCCCGCAGCCTCCTGTTTATAAGTTTGGCATGCTTCACACCCATAAACAAGACTCTACTGGACACGGCGCGTTGACGAACTGCTCTTATACCACTTTTGTCACGACCCAACCGGAGATCCATGACGGGCACCCGGAGCTAACCTACCGAGTACCTCTTAATGCATTCTCATAATCACATCTAGGTGAGCTATAAGGCTAAGTCATAATTACCACGAACCAAAAAGGGCAGAAGTTCCATCAAACATCAGCGCATCTGTATAAACACAATTTACTATGCCCATACATACAAGCCGATAAGGTTACAAAAAAATATACAAGATCTAGACCGATAAGGCTATAGGATATCTGACTATGTACATCTGTCTACGAGCCTCTAAAATAGTAAGTAATGTCATAAAGATGGGACAGGACCCCGCAATGCCCATATATATACACAAAAAGAATAATACCAAATATTGCAGCTCCGGATCAAATGGAGCACCTCTATGCAATCACTGATGGAGCAGCCTAAAGGTTTAGTCTGTCTACCGATCCACGTGCAGGCATGAACATAGCGTCCACAAATAAAAGGACGTCAGTACGAACAATGTATTGAGTATGTAAGGCATTAATAGTAACATGATAAAAGCATGAAGAATAACATAAGAAAAATGAATCATTTATACGTCATAATACCTCTTAAGATGTCCATCATACTTACTTAACCTTTCTCTAAAGAAAACATTTTATACAAGTACATATAATGATACTATACCCAGCCATGTAGGCTCGGTGTGACCTTACCCGGCCATAACAAGGCTCGGTATTGTCCATACCCGCAATAGATATCATACCCGGACATATAAGCTTGGTATCACGAAATAGCTACTTACTTATATGACGTACATGAATATCCAAAAGAAACATTACAACTCTATCGGGGTGACATAAAGTCGGTAAACCCCCAATTTCTATTATAGAATCACCATCATCATCATCATTATCATTATCATCATCACTATGAAGAGCTTTTACCAATCATATCTTAAGAATCTTGAAAGTCATGAACTTCTAGCATTTCTAGGAATAGGACATTACACATATCTTAGATGGATTTGCAATAAGGAAATCATGCCTTTAGAAAGAAGGATTAGCCTCACATACCTTTAAGTCCTCTTAACTACTTAACGTTCTCCTCCAAAGTCTGCAAAATCTACATTCCAGAAGATTCACACTAAGGTTAAGTCATAAAAACATTCTTAAGTTCAAACCAGTATAATTAACAAGCTAATAAAATTTGGGCAGCACTTCCCCTATTTTATCAACTTCAACCATAACACAAAACAACTCCCAAACAACAATAACAACATCAAAAATATTATAATTAAGAATTTATATTCAATTTAGTCTCGAATTTATCCAAAATCCCCTTTTCAAGTTCATCTCATAGTCATCTTCTTCACTTTAACACTTATGACTTCTCCACTTTAATTCTTTTACTTTCCAAGGGTTACTAAACCTTTGCATCCACTTAATCATGTAAATAATTAGAATAACATACCTTATAATAGAGTAACTTCACCTTCCTCAACTCCTTTAAAGACTAAGTTCATCACAACTTTGAAGAGAAGCAAGAACTACCACCTTCCATGGATTAGCTTTGGGGTTTTGATGTTGATCTTCTCTCTTGATTATATGGAAAGGTTTGGAGTGTTATGGAACCTTCAATAACTCTCAATAACTATCTAGAAGTTTAGGGTAATAAGTGTGGGAAGTTAATGTGAAAAATGGGATCCTTTGGGGTTAAAAAAAGTGTCCAATTCGCCCCACTGCTGCGTGTTGCGATGAGTATACGGCTCAGCATACTGAGTATGCAGCCGCATACTCTGTCCAAAACATGAGGGTGATGTTGGGTAGAAATATCACCCAAAATGGGGAGTTTGATGCCAATATGCGGCCCAGCATACTGAGTATGCGGCCGCATATTGCCCCAATTTCTCCGGTTTCGCGAATATGCGTTCTTTTCTATTCGTTTGACCTCCAATCCTTATGGAAACTTCTTGGAACTTGTATAAAACTTCATTAACCATTTAATAGGCCCTATATCTCCCTCTCAAGGAAATTCTAAGTAATGTATAACTCAAATGATATGAAATCTTCCCAAAACATGACTAAAATTGCAATCTTTCAACAAACTTACTTCCGCTGATTCATATGACTCTGAAAGCTTAAGGTACATATTTGGAATTATTAGATAACATCCTTAACCTTATAAGGGCTTCATATGCACTTTTAGGCTTGCATTAGTTTACCCATCATGAAAACGACATGAAATTTCCAAGATGTAACATTGTTAGTTGCTAATAATGTCTTATGTGAATTAGTGAGGTAAGTTTGACATAGGTAAACCTTGTTTTCCATAAAGAGATGAAATAGCAATAATCGAGAATCTAGAATGATTATTTTAGAAATGACGATTTTACCCCTATGACCCCGATTTCCTAAATTGTTGCTTACTCGAATGTATCCATCGTTCTTAGACCTCTCAGATCTACAAATTCCCTACAAAGATGGAAGATGGAATCCAAGTGGATGTTTGCACACCTGTTCGGCCCTGAGGTAGGTTACGACTTCCTTCTCTTGGTAGACTCCGGTTAGACTTTCATATACGAGTGTTAGATGAAACGAAGAATGCATGTATATGATATTGGAGATTGGGATGGATACTTAGATTGATAATGTATAAGAGGTAGCAGTTATTATGTAACACTAGTATAGTGTGGGTTTATGATTATCCTATGGTGAGACTTCGATTAGCGAGGCATGTTTTAGGTGATATTGTCGGACAATGCATGTAAACCTACGGGTATGAAATTGGATTGGATATTGCCTTAGGTTGGGCCTTGTTTTGTGATTTGGGGCTCGCCACCCTGTTGTGTTATGACTTATCTTTTTCTATTGTTGTTGGCTCGTTACCACGTGGAGATAGTAGATATTGGTGACTAGTGATATATCTTGATGATGATATTGTAGCATCTTACATGTTGCTATTATAGACGAGGATTATGATACTATTATGGCTTATTGTGTGGACATGTATTGATAATTTTGGTGTGCCCATGTGTGGTACTATTGAGATTGATTTGATTATTCACTGTTGACACCTAATTTTTGAACTCCCGTATTTTATTTTTAGTGCTCGGAGTCCTTGAACAGTAAATAAAATCAGTTGCGTACCCTAAAGGGTCTAGGTAATTTTTTATGAAATTATTTGGGATAATGTTTCACCTTTTTTGAATTAATAAAGAAGTCTCCAGGGTAATTTTAATATTTGTAGAAATTAATCATATTCAAAGAATTTTCTTTTATTATTGAAATCAATCAAAGGGGCAAGAAAACCCTTTTTGATAATCATTTGTCTCATTAATTAAATCAAGGAAAAATTAGATTGATAGATGATTTTATTCAATATTACTGTCCAAGGTATTTTGAGTAATTAAAAGAATTGACCATTTTTACCCTTTTTTATTTTTTATTTTTTTTATCAAATATATCAATAGGACATGCCTATTAATTTATTTTATTAATCAACAAATAACAATAGAAGTACAAAGATCCAGAAAAGCCAAAACTGGCAAAAATAAAGGAAGAACAAAAATAGTAAAAAAGAAAGGTCCAAAAATGCAAGGAAATAGGACTGTTGAGCTTGTTGCATCCTTGAACTCTTGTAATGATATTTGCCTCCCGTGTACAAAATTTCCATCCATGCTGCCTGATGTTGTTGATGCTGTAGAATAATAAGAATTATCCAAGCTCCAGCTGCATTTGCATTACTTCTGATCATCCTAGCTTCAAAGTTCTTGATCTGATATTTGGATAATGTTGTTTGTCTAGATTCAGCAGTCTTCTACCTTGAGAAGGAAGATCTTTGTATTGCTTATATTCTACTGATCCCAGCAGTATGGCTTGGTTTGCAATATAATCTGCTAGACTGTTTCCCTCCCTCTTGACATGTTAAAATTTAACCTCACACATTGTTAGCAGCTGTTTGATGTCTTCTACTATAACAATAAGCTGCCATGGAATTTCCCAGGTTACTTCTATGATATTCTTCATCACCATGGAGTCTGTCTCAACTAGTACCTCTTGTATGTTATTTGCCACACAATTATAGATAGCCTCTTTGATTTCCACAGCTTCAGCTTCTATATTAGTTGTCACATGAATCTCCTTTCCTTCTACATATATCAGATCACCAAGTGAGTTCCTCAAGCAAAGAGCCATATGAACTCCTCCCTGGATTGCCTTTAATTGCACCATCTGTATTGTATTTTATCATACCCTCAGGGGGTAGATCCCAATAGATGAACTGATACCTCATTCTAGGCCTGATCTCTTCCAAGTACTGACTCATAGCAGGTAAGTTTGATGGGAAGGACTGCAATTTGAGATAAGCTGTTTGCAGTAATTGCCAAAGATATCTATTGATCTGATAGATTAGACCACTGAATCCCATTGTACCCCCATGTTTAATGATATTTCTTCTCCTCCATAGACTCCAGATTATGATTGCAGGGATTGCATGAATTATAGGCCTCAGGATGGGTCTGCAGCTCTTTGTCCACCACTTTGAGATCATATATGGAATATGATGTCCCACCAGTTGAATACCTGCAAAATTAGCAAACATTCTCCACAGTTTTAAGGCTGTAGGAGAGGTTAGAAAAAGATGTGACATTGTTTCTTGTTTTGGTTCTGTGCAACACCAGCATTTTGATGCCAATTGTATTCCTCTTCTGCAAATTACATCATCAACTGGCATTTTATATCTCCAGATTCTCCAAAGTGTGAATGAAAACTTAAATGGAAAATGTTTCCTCCACATCTGATTATAGATATCTATTTTCACTTCTCTATGCCTCACATACTCCCAAGCACTTTTGACTAAGAACCTTCCATTTTTTTCTAGTAACCACCAGCTTTTGTCTAACTCATCTGTTATTTGAGGGGGGTGGAGGGGGGGGGGGGGAATAGTCTCTATCATATGCTTTACATACTCTTCAGGTATAGATTGAATTCGAACCTGTGCATTCCATCCTTCTGTACTGGCAAAATTCTGAACTTCTATTTCCTCCTCCAAACTATCCTCAGATAGGACATGATATAATGCACCAAGATTTGTCCAATTGTCAAACCAGAAGCTAGAATCCCCTTTCTTCACTTGCCACCATATCTGATGCTCCACCAGTTCCCTTACTATTATCAACTTTCTCCAGATAGAAGATGCCCTTTTAGCATGTGCAATCACAGGATGAAGCTTTTTGCAGTATTTGTTTATCATGAAAGAACTTCACAATGAAGGCTTTGTTCTGATATTCCACCATAGTCTACAAAAAAGGGCATTTGACACTTCAAATAGTGATACGAACCCCCGGTCCACCTTCATCTTTAGGCAATGACAAGTGTTTCCCATTTAACCCAATGTACACCTTTCTTTTCACCAGTGTTTGACCAGAAAAACCTTGAGGAAATACTATGCATTTGTCTGATCACACCCTTTGGAGGATTCATTCCTGATAATAGGTATACAGGTATGCTTTGTAATATATGAGATATCAGTGTTGCTCTTCCACCATATGACAGTAGTCTCCCTTTCCATGTATTCACCCTTTTGGCAATCTTTTTAACAACTGTATCATAATGTGAAATTATGTTCCTACTGTAAAAAATTGGGCAGCCAAGATATGTGAATGGAAAGAGGTCTTGCCTAATTCCTGTGATTTGTTTTAGCCTTGACACCAAACCACTCTGCACCTTTTCATGAACATAGAAGGCACTCTTATTCAAATTTATCAACTGGCCTGATACCTTCTCATATCTATTTAGCACTCTCATCATCAGTTTTACTGAATATTGGTCAGCAGAGACAAAAAGAATTGTGTCATCAGCATATGACAAATGATTAATTCTTGGACTCCATTTTGGCATACCATACTCCACAAATCTTGGGTTTTTATACAATATATTTAGTCCCCTTGATAATGCCTCAGCAGCTAAGATGAAAAGGGTGGGGGATAGAGGATCACCTTGTTTAACTTCCCTTGATGACTTGAAAAAAACCATGTGCTTGCCCATTCAAGAGAACTGAATACCAGTTGTTTGATAGTAGCCTGAACACCATGCCAATTAGCACCTCACTAAAACCAAATTTCCTAAGCACTTTGGTGAGGAAGAGCCAAGAGACTCTATCATATGCCTTGGTCATATCCAATTTGACCACTACATTTGCTGTTTTAGTTCTCTTGCTTATATCTCTGACAATCTCCTGTGTGAGTAGTACATTCTCCATGATACTCCTTCCTTTCACAAAAGCTAATTGATTTTCAGAAATCAAACCTAGCAGCAGTTTTACTAATCTTTCATGCAGTACCCTTGAGATGATTTTGTTTGTAAAATTGCTGAGACTGATTGGCCTCAGATCTGAGAAACTTTGCACCTGCTCTTTCTTAGGGATAAGAATCAGATTTGTATGAGTGATGAATCTTGGTAATTCTTGCCCCACAAAGAATGCCTTCACCATATCCACCACATCTAGTTTGACTATCTCCCAAGCTGATTGAAAGAACAATCCTGTGAATCCATCAGGACCACAGGCACTTTCTCCATTCAAGGCAAAAAAAAACTTCTTTGACTTCTTCTTCATTTGGTAGTATCTCCATGGAATGATTCTGATCTTCTATGACTAGGGTAGGGATATGCTTTAGTAAACCAAACTTAAAAGGAATTCTGCCTTCTTCAAACTGCTTCTGATAGCATCTGACTGCTTCTTGAGAGGTCTCCTCTTGATTGGTTAGCCAATTTCCATCAGCATCATGGATATTATCCACTCTAAGTTTCTTTCTCCTCCCTTTTACATAAGTATGGAAGAACTTTGAGTTTCAATCTCCATCTTGAAACCATGTTAGTCCTGACTTCTGTTTGCAAAACAGTTCTTCCAAATGTAAGAATCTACTAAGGTCTGCCTGCACCCTATGTAGTTTCTCTATATTCTGTACTGTTGGAGATGATTCAAGCTGCTCCTCATGGATTGTGATTACCTCTTCCAGTGATGCAATTTACTAAAAAATATTACCATATGTGTTCTTACTTCAACTTCTCAATGCATTCTTCACCTTTTTGAGCTTGTGATGAAACTTGGTAAATGGATTTCCTTCAAAATCTATACACCAATGTTGCTTGATAACCTCCGGGAAACTCTCATGTTGGACCCAAAAATTCAAGAACTTAAAAGGCTTTATGATCACCTCAGTAGTTGTGGAGAATTCAAGTTCCCAAGGAGAGTGATCTGATCCCTTTTTTATCAGATGAGTTACCTTCATGGCGGGCGTTACATGTAGCAATTTATCATTACAAACCATCCTGTCCAATCTTTTAAAAATGCATGCTTGCTTTTCCATTCCACCATGTATATGTGCTACCTACATATCCAAGATCCTGTAGACCATAATCAGCCTTTGAGACAATGATTGAAATCTCGCTACCTCATTATACAAGACCGTGGTAGACCTCCTAATTTTTCCTCTTACCGTAGATATGACATTGAAGGCACCTCCCACCAGCCAAGGTAAATCAAAAAGATTAGAGACCTGGTTAATGGAATCTCAAAGCACTCTTCTTTCTTCAGCATCACAAGAGGCATACACCACTGTTAAGAC
The DNA here is from genome assembly GCF_029784015.1 of Lycium ferocissimum. NCBI lineage: Eukaryota > Viridiplantae > Streptophyta > Magnoliopsida > Solanales > Solanaceae > Lycium > Lycium ferocissimum. The sequence continues at coordinate 3,487 of NW_026727808.1, read as the reverse complement.
TATATTACAATTTAAACTTTGGTGAAACAACTTCAAAGTAATCTGTTGTTCATTATCTATCTCCACGGAACCCCGCATATCCTCTGAGAGGAATGACCAGATTTTGCCTGAGATATTGACAAAAGCTGTTTCCATACCTAACTTTCTTCTAAATCATTCTATTTGTTCAGCATCTTCAAAAGGTTCCATCAGACCAATAATACTGTATTTGTTTCTTTTATTCTGATTAGTTAATCTCTCAAAGGATTCTTTGAGTATTAACGGATCCGATATTCCACAATAAGAGCTTATTCATCATGATTAAGATTGTTTGGAGGCTACTGCCTCTTTGATACTAGTTTGATAGGGAAACAGAGTTTCCTTCTTTCCTCCTTTTATTTTTGAGTTTCTCATTTGCCTTGTACGTCTAGGGAGAGAGAGACGCTACTCTTGACACCTGATCAATTTGAACATTGAGCAAATCTTCCTTAAGCTCTTGATTTTTTATTTCCTGAGGGGGATTACTTATTGGAGTCTTTGGGACTGATCCACCAGGCTCCTTTGGATGATTACTAGTACTGATATCTAAGGATTGCTCCTCAGTTCCCTCTTCTTCTGTCTTATCCTCTTTCCACTTATCATGTTTACCCTTTTCCACCACTGCTTCCTGGCTTGTGCTAATACTTTGCCTATTTGCCTCTTGCCCCTCTACTGATTCTGCAGGCTTTCCATCTATCTCTACTACTTCTGTACTAATCTTAACTGCAGCATTATTGATGACCTAATCTCTCAGTTGTTCAGTATTGTCTCCTACCTCATTGATCTTTGAGCCATTACTTCCATCTTCATCAACTATTAGAACCTTCTTGATTTTCTTCGCATACTTTTCGAAATGAGCTCCACTTGATCTTCCACTGAACACTATTTTTTGCTTGCTTACCAAAAGACTTTTCTACCTAAGTTTTGTTGATTCTTTTTCTGCTTCAGAGTTTTCTTTGTCTTGTTTCTCCATATTCTCCAAGTTGATCTCATTTTGTTCATCAGGGACTGCAAAAGAGTTATTAATTTGCACATCCTTACCAACATCATCAGCCTGAGGATTATTGATTCGTTATCCTTTACTATCCCCCAACCATTAATCACTCTCGCTCCACCCCTCTTGTTCATATTTTCTTGTTTCCTCTTACGTGCCCTTTCATTCTTCCTCTTGCTATGATTAGTGTATCTTTTGGTCAGTACGTCATTATTCATTGCTTTCTTCCTTTATCCACCACAAAATTTGTGCATGTAGCATCCTTTGCAACCCTCCGCCCATTTGTTTCATATTTGCATCGTGAACACTTATCTTATCTCTGCATGTTCTTCATCCTTACTCTCTTTTGCTGGTTTTAAATCTGGATGAAGCACAAAACATTCCTTCTTATTGTGTCCTCGTAGTCTGCATGATTTACAATACTTTGGCATGTAATCATATTTAATATCAATCCAGTTTGCAATGATCTCTCCAGTGCCCGACCTTTTCATGCCAACATTAATTCTTTTAGGGAAGTCATTTAACAAATCAACCTCTACCTTCACCTTTGCACAACTAGGTCTAGACTTGTTCTTTGTTACCATATCAACATGTAAAGGTTTCCCCTACGTTTTAGCCATTGTAAAAAGAGACTTCTTTCGGAAAAAAGTTAGGAGCTAATGAAGGAAAAGATATCCATGCAAGGAAGCAGAGTTTCATATTCCGGATGGAACCAAGTTTCCCATTTTTGCACTCATCGATAGAAACCATCCTTAGCCTTCAAGTAGTACGCGGTTTGGACAACACATGAATATAGTCTTCCATGGATGATAATCGACGAGAAGATGTCTTTCGCACAAATATCGATGGGTTAACTCGCATTTTATCTCGCATTAAAGAGGATTATTTTGCGTAGTTCTCCAAGTTCGGTCCATCCATATGAGAACTTACCTATCACCGCGTATTGAAGCTTCTTGTATTATCATTGCATTCACTTCCGCTTCATCCCACAACACCATGGGCTCGCCATGCACATCGTTAGAGGTTTCTCTTGAATAGGGTTTTGGGTTGGGTTTTATAGTGGTTGTTTTTGAATCAAAGGGGTTTAATATCTGGGCATATAGATGTTGTTTCGGTGGTGGTTCTTTTGGAGCCGATCTTTTGGTCACCCCAGTGTAGGTGGCCATTGTCTGACCCGGTGGCCGTAGCCATACCGACGTCAAACAATAGGGTTTAGGGTTTACGGTGGGAGCTTTTTCTTTTTTAGAGAGCTGTAGACATTTTTACCCTTTAAATCTTGATTCTGTGTGTATTTGCGTAGTTGATTAATTTTTCTTTTTATCTAGTTAATTAATTCAAAGCAGTATCCGCAACATGATTTTTATTTTATTTATGAGTCATGTTTTAAATTATTTTAAGTCCTGATGGACTAATAACTAGTTTTTCTTTATTTAATTAATTATTAGTTTATTTTCCCCCTCGATATTTTATGCATATATATAAAATAACAGCCCGGTTTTAAAAAAAGGCCCGGGCCATAAAGGGACGGGGACCTGTTAAGGGATTGGGGGGGGGGGGGGGGGGGGGAAAATAATCCTCCCTTTTCCAAAAAACCTTGGGGGTTTGCAAACGGAGGGGGAGAGGCGGCAGGAAACCCACGCCCCCCTTCCCCCCCCTTTACCCCCCCTTTCTCGTCCCTCCCTCTAGACTATCGGAAGAGAAAAGGGAAGCCTTTAAACCTTTCCTTTTCCATAAAAATCGCAAGAGCCCAAAAGGGTACACCCCTTTTCCCTTTTTTTTTTTTCCCCATTATTGGGGTAGGGGTTTGGGTTAATTTCATTTTTGTGCCCAAAAAAATCGATCAATTTTTGTTTCTATTTGTAAAATGGGTAGTTTTCAAAAATTCCGGGGGTTTTTATAAAAAAACCCCCTTATTCAAAAGGAGTTGGGAAAACCATAAGCAAAATTTGCCTTTTTTGTCTTTGTTCAAAATCAAAAAAATTTCTTTTTTAAACTTAAGTTTTTTTAAGTTTCTAGTTCTAAAAACGATTTTTATTTTGTTTGTTCGTGGTGGCCCGAGGGGGTTGAGCATAAAGGGTTTAATCCTCGTTGTGCCCCGTTGCACTAAAAAGGTAAAACCTTTTAGTTTTAAACCTTTTTTTTTTTTTATGTCATGCTTATTTTTTAAAATTCTAGTTAGGGGAGTATTTTTTTTATTTTTTCTTTTTAGGGTTTTGTTTAGTTTAGTTAAGTTTTGTTTTGGGAGCTTTTTAATTGTTTTTATTAATTTGTTTTTGTTTGTTTTGGTATGTGGAAAATTTATGACAAATTGAGTTATTGTTTTTATGCTGTTCCCGTTTTGTGTTTGGACATAATTGTAGGTTATGAAGGGGGGATTTGTGTATTACTGCATCCTTTTTCTTTTGCTGCCCATTTCTAGTTAAGGTTGTTTTATGGTTTAGGATAAGATGTCAGGGAAAAATGCTTTTTTTTTTT